>NC_092641.1:26226714-26426714 GCF_039555335.1 Amphiura filiformis
CAACAATTAGATTATTATGCTAATTTTGTTGCTTGTATCACCTTGGGCTTAATTATGGCATCAATTTAATCTGCACTACACAATGAACCTTTTTTCATTTTTTGTCCCCTCATTGGGGCTCTGTTTTATTCACCTTTTTGCAGACACCTTTTTCATTTATGGACCCCATTGGAAATACGTTGACAAATTTAACCAACTTTATGGGTTATCCTGGCTCATTGACTTGGTTGTGTGTTTATTGTGTTGATGCTTAATTGATTTGCACTGTTGTAAATTTCTGCCGAATAAACAATAAATAAATACATAAATAGTTTTCATGAAGGCTATGTTGATGATTATGATGCTTTTTAATTCTATTTAATTCAAATAATAAACATATACATACAAAACATTTTCATCCACAATAATAGTCTACTTTGGTATGTATAATGCTATCTAAAGTCTGCACAAAAATAAACTCAGCTGTTATAAACACGACTATAGCTTCAGAACTAATGTTTTCACAATATTTCAACATAGATGGAAGGATGAATTATTTACACGCATTTTGATACCACATTTGTCAAATGTTGTTCAAAAATAACGACACAGTAGTGTTTTTAAAGAAAAATACCCGAATTTAAAAGTTGCAGTTTACAGCGGTCAATGCTTATTATGCCAGCACGGTTGCACGTAAAGCCCGCCATTTAATCTTCACGCTTACTTCAAATCAATACAAATAGCTGCAACTTTTGAATTCGGCTATTTTTCTTCCAAAACACTGCTGTATTTGTAATATTGAACAAAAATGGACAAATTGGGTATCAAAATGTGCGTAAATAAACCATCCTTCTTTTGATGTTAAAATAATGTGAAAACAATTATTAGTTCTGAAGCTATAGGCGTGTTTAAACCAGCTGAGTTTCTTTTTGTGCAGACTTTAGATAGCATTATACATACCAAAGTAGACTATTATTATGGATGAAAGGGCTAAAAGTTAACAAATGCTTTATTTTGAATGTGCAGGGCATTGAGGAACTCAGAGCAATACCAAATTCACATCAACTTAGCAGCTTCATTGATGGTAGCCTTATGTTTGTTTTTAATAGGGATCGACATGACAAACAACAAGGTATGTATTGGTACTATGTAGGAACTGTATGCTACATATTTATAGCGGCATCGGTTTGTATACTTTAAGATGTCATTCCTTTTTTCTTCTCTTTTTTCTTCCTTTTATGCCTGAAGATTGTATGTACAGTGATGGCCATGGTACTTCACTTTCTGTTCCTCTCTGTCTTTGGATGGATGATGGTGGAAGGCATCAGTCTCTTCTATAAGATCGTCATAGTTTATGGATCACAGAAGAATAGAATGCCTTTATATATTGGCATTGGATATGCCATACCGGCTGGCATTGTGACCATCAGTAGCGCTGTGAAATTCAACGACTACACCTCTTCAACCAGGTAAGAAAATACCCTCTTGTACCTAAAGAAAATATACGAATCCCTCATTATATTTTTGATTCGGCGTACCGCTGAGCAGTGCAGAGACCATGATGTTATTGTATATTTATCTTATGTATTGTAACAAAACAAAAACATATCGAGTTACTATGCTGGGTATATATTCTCTTCGGAAGCCGAAGTGTATAATATCAATCATATTATAGATTTTGGTTCGTTTTGTTTTACGTATTTCTCGTTCCTTTATGTCTATATCAGTCGTGCATTACTGCATACTGCATTACTACATGATCCCCTTGATCATGTCACAATTTGACATGATCAAGGGGAATGAGTCGGATGTCGCTAATATTGTTTCTGAGATATCGGCAAAAACAGTGTTCAAATTCTTTTGTTTTATATTGTTTTCAGCCTTTAATGAATTGCTCATAACTCGGTAACCAGATGTCCGATTTTGAAGGGGTTTGCATCAAAATGTAGCATTTGTAAACTGCCAGAAAATGATGTAAAAAACTTCAAATTGAAAATTGCCGACATGTGACTCATTCCCCTTGATCATGTTCTTTTACAATACATATCCTATTTTCCTGGCTCGTTGTCAGCCGCGCTCGATGAATGGCCAGGGGTTATATGGGTACAGGTTTCAGTATTGCAAAAACAGCGCTTTTCATGCTACTTCGACTTTGTTTGTTTGTTTCAAGTTGTTGGTTGGACGTTCAATCTGGCCTCATATGGGCCTTTGCTGCACCAGCTGCAGGTGTTATCATGGTGAGTTTATAGTGTGAACATGATTGCCATTTCTTATATTCGTATGAAGTTCATAGCAATTCTAGAAGAAAACGTAAATCTTCTTCAACCTTCGTCAGTAGATACAGGGGTAAACGTTTTCATAACATTAAAAAACTTTTTTCCATGACCTATTGCAAACATTGTAACATAATGTTATTAAAGTGTTGACAAAATATTTGGCAAAAAATGTTTGCAAAAACCATTTTACAATCAAATTTTTAAAACATTTTTAAAATATTGTTGCAGTTTGTTTTCATACAAAACGTTTTAAAACGTTTTCATGACCTTTAAATAACCCGACATTTAATGTTATTTAGACGTTTTCCAAAACCAACATTATAACTTGTTTAGAACGTTTTTAAAATGTCTCTGTGTTTGCTGGGGTGGTCGATCAAACTAAAAATGTTACACTTTTCGTTAAGGCCCAGTGCTTTTCATTCTTGGTCTCACAAGTAATATTGAGTTCAAACTTGATAATGTTTTCTTTTGTATTTAGCCAAAGATCCGGTTAAAATCACATGTTTGTACGGTAGGTTATAGCCAATATTCGGCCTATGTTTTGTAAATAGCCAGAATTCTTAATTTGCAAGGGCGCACTTGTAGTGATCTCATGTAGAGAATATTGGTTAGGATTGGTGCAACCCACAGTTAGTAACTCTTATAACAAAATAAGGACATTATTTTATTCAATCTTATTTTAGCTTAACTCGGTGTTCTTGTTGCTTGTTGGGCGCATTATCTTCAAAGCATCCAACGCAGTAAACGTTGGGATAACCGAAGGCGTTAGGTAAGTATTGAGTAATCAAGTTGTTTTACTCCTGATCCTTTCGATCTACTTTTAATTTTATTTTCTCTCTCATGATGCCCAGACAAGGTGTGAGAACAGTCTAGTGTTACCAGCTCGGAATTGGCTGCGAGGTCATCGCCATCAACAGTCCAAATGCAGTAACGATGAGAACGGATAATTAGTCATTACTTAAAAGTCTCACCTATTGCATGGATAGAATAAATATGATAAAGAAACAGTACCTGAGAAGGACAGAGAGTAAAAATGACCACATGATTTGATAATTGTAATATTTTAATGTACTTACAGGGCATCCTTGAGAGGATCACTTGTGTTAACACCTCTACTTGGTACAACATGGGCATTTGGCTACATGTCTTTTACTGGAGCTGCCATTGTTTTCCAGTACCTATTTGTTATCTTCAACTCACTGCAAGGATTCTTTTTCTTCTTGTTATTTTGTGCTCTGAACAAAGAGGTAAACTCTTATTCTTTCTCTTCCTGCATTTTTCTATTTACTTAAGGGAACTGGAATGAGCGTTTTGAGCGTTTCGACAGTATTTTTTGTGGGACATGAGAGCACATCAGACATATCGAATTGCATTCTGAATACGAAGAATGTCTTTCTGATATCAAATAATTTTAATTTTATGAAATTTACGATATAATACAAATTTTATGACAAATTAATAAAATTTGATATTTTTCACATTTTGAGATATAACAGTCCTCGAAGTAAATTTTATAAATTTAATGATATATTCTTAAAGTGTATGTAGCAGGGAGGAAAAGCCGACGATCAATTGAAAATTTTGACCTTTCATATTGAACTTATGGATTTTTGTCCCAAAAAGACCTATTTTTTGTTTGTGTTTTGGGACAAAATCCATATCTTCAATACGAAAGGTCAAACTTTTCAATTGATCGTCGGCTTTTCATCCCACCTACATACACTTCAAATATAAATTATCAGATTTATAAAGTTTACTTCGAGTACTGTTAAATATCAAAAATATCATTTTTTAATGATTTGCCATAAAATGTGTATTACATTGCGAATTTAATAAATAATCTAAATTATTTGATATCAGAAGGACATTCTTCGTATTCAGAATGCTATTCGATATGTCTGATGTGCTCTAATGTCCCACAATAAATACTGTCCAAACGTTCATACCCCTTCCCTTAATTGTATACCAAATAATGTGTTAGAAGATCAATACAATTTTGTTGTATGCAAAGTTTTTCAAGGTTAAGATACATTGACAGCCTAGTGTATGTGTTAGATTAAAGAAATTAACTATACAATGATTCATACACTATTTCTAACGACTTTTGAATACTGTTCCAGTGATAATTAATTTGTATATAGGTAACTAGCAGACACACCAGTATATGGCTTTTTAGTATAATTTTATTATTTCTCATTTTAAAAGGTACAAAATCATATCAAGACAGCTTATGCAAGACATCGCATTTCAACAAGAAACCAAGTAGTGCCGTTAAATATCGTGTCGGTAAGTTGGTGTCATTGCATGCAAAAACTGATGACCTTTATTACAAAAATAATATTTACCACCATTATGTTAATACCTGGCATCTTTGTACTTATGTGATGCTGTTTGTGGAATTAATTATCTGCCAACTAATACAAGGGAAGCACTTTTAGTTTAACAAAGGCCGTTGTGTAAAAAGTTAACGGTGTCAAATCAGTATTATTATAAAACTAAACTAGGGAATTAGTCAAAAGAAAAAGTAGAGACAGATACCGGATTTGGAGTCCAAAAAGAGGAGGGATAATAAACGGGAAAGTGAATGGCTAACACGAAATGAATAAGATGAAACAGAATTACATTTATGACATTTATTGTGATTTTAGATCAATTAACACACGAATCAAAATAATAAATATTTGTCTTAATAAACCTTACAAGAGTCACATTTCAGCATAATTGAATATAATTCTCGTGCACAACATGACAACAGCATATTCTCCGTCATGGCGACCAACCAAAACTAAACATCAGGAGACGAAATGGTTGCGTCCATGCCGTTTGAAGAGTCAACAAGGAGTGCCTAAATTATCAAAACATAGCAATATCTCAACCACGGCGTGCAATTGATGCACGGATAATACAACGTTCACTCGATGAACGGGTATCATGACTTATCGGGCACTGTGATCAATATTCAATTATGCAAAGGCGATTATCGTCACAACAGTATAAATGACATTAAGTTCAGTAACCATTATTATTAAGTTTATCAATTCTTATTGCATTTTTGAATTTTGAATTTTGCAGAAACCAAACGACACCTAGGATGACTATGAGCTTATTGAAGTTACAAAACATAATATGATGTGATAAGTACAATGAAATGTGACTTGTTCCCACGAAATGATCGTAAAGAAGTCAAGTTGGTGGTTTCAAGACCTTTCAATTGTTGAGTTGCTGTTCTTTGTTTGAATACACCTGTGCGGTGGTATGTCCTTTGTGAATTTGAATATGCTGTATTCTGTATCCACTGTTGTCCCTATTCACGAAGGACATACTTCTGCTAATACAAGTGTCCAAGAATATCAACTCAACAGTTGGAATGTCTTGAAACTCCCAACTTGGGACTTTACGCTCATTCCGAGGGAGGAGGTCACAAATAACAGCTCATAAACTAAGAATGTGGCAAAGATACTGATTGCGTATTAGAAGAAAAAGTTCTCAATTGCAGACTACAATCTTCAATGATGATTGTTAACATTGCACTGAGTATAACCGCACTGAGGTGAAGTGTGTAAGCCCCACCGTCAAGGAATAGTAAAGTTCTTGACAATATAATTATCTAAATCGAATTACAGAGAAATTTGTTCAGAAAAGCCAAGAGTTGTAAGATTCAGGTGTAGATTCAGGGTTATGGGTTTGACATGAGGGTGTTATTTAGGTATAACCAACAACTGCTGATAGATAACAACTGCCCGGAGCCATAATGCTTAGGTTACACTGATTTTCGGGGAAACAATTTAAGTATTTGTAATTTCATTGTGATAGCAAAAACATCTGTTACTTTAGGTTCATCTGGATTGTCAATATTAATAACGGTTTGATATGAATTCATACTATTAAGTCCATTTTTGGTGACATACCTTGTTTTAATTTCATGCTGCTAGACAGCACTTCATCAGACTGGCAACCTAGCTTCTTCTTCTTTCCTGAAGAATATTTTCGACCAGCCTCTGGCGCCGCCAAAGGCAGCAACTTCAGGAAAGAAGAAGAAGCTAGGTTGCCAGTCTGATGAAGTGCTGTGTAGCAGTATGAAACTGTAACAAGGTATGTCACCAAAAATTGATTTGATTGTATGAATTCCCATCAAACAGTTAACTTCACTGATGGCAAAATGCGCATTGTAAAATAATATTACCTAACGCGAATATATATATATTACTATAAAACTGATTCGAAAACTTCGAAAAAATGCAGTTTTATATGCACAGTCAAATTTTGAAGGTGAATAAATCACATCAGTATCCAAAAACTGACGTAGATGTATTAGAGCATGTTATTGACATTTGGTGTTTAATTGCTATTAGTGTGTGATACATTAATGTGCATTTGCATTATTATAATGTATGTTTTAATGCTTGGTGTGATAAGTATTAATTGATGTATTCAAATTTACATTGTTGTGTAATTTGCGGTTATTTTTGTAATGTTTACAAAAAAAGTAAATGTTAGTGATAAGCAGTATCCAAAAAAGAGGACGTAGATGTATTAGAGCATCTTATCGAAATTTGCTGTTCTGAATTGCAAATAGTGTGGGATAAATTAATGTGCTTTGGTATTGTTGTAATGTCTTAAGGCTTGATGTAATAATTAATAATTGATGTATTGTAATTTTATGTCATTTTTATAATGTTTACAAAAAAACAAAAAAAAATTCATGTATCAAAATTTACATGTCATTTTTGTGATGTTTACAACAAAAAAATCGCTGTTTTGGATTGATGTTTAAAATTGTATTTTATCTCTTGTAAAGCGCCTTGATCTATTGGCGTTATATAAATGTAAAACTAGTAGTAGTAATAATAATAACAATAATAATAATAATAATAATAATAATAATAATAATAATAAAAATAATAATAATAATAATAATATTAATAATAATGATAATGTTGGACTTTTGAAATTTCAAATATGTCGTAAGTCGCTATCGCTATCTTTAGAACGCCAAATGATCCTCAAAATGGCTTAGTGTGTTGCACAAAATGTACAACTTTTAAACATGGCAATTTTCTTGCGCAAGTCTCAATTGTAGGCATTGGTATCAGAAAATTATGTAATTGTATTAGAGCATGCTACTGATAAAGATATGTTCTGATTTATATTTGACGTCAGGGGCGTAGCCAGCTTTTTTGGTCGGGGGGGGGGGGGCAGAATAAAATTTCGGGGGCAGAGACGAACAAAATTACACTTGTATCATACAATACATAGAGACTGTATGTCTTCGAGCTTCAAAAAAGGGTTTATTGGGAGAATGTGCGCGAGTAGCACGCAAAAATTTGGTATTTAAAACTATTTTCGCCCATTATCATGATGTAAATGACTTTATTTTTACAATGTGTAAAAATTTGTACTTTACACTATTTTGGCCCATGATCGGGCTGAACTTTGTAGAAAAGTGCCCATTTTCTTTTCCTTTACCCTCCTGATTTTCTCTTTTTTTTTTGTCAGAGGGCACTTCTTTCTTTCATTTTTTGTCGAGGGGGGGGGGGGCACTCTGCCCACCTTCCCCCCGCTGGCTACGCTACTGTTTGACGTGTGATACATGACTTGCATTAGCATTGCTCGATATGATGTACTTTTAGGTTATAACTTTTCAAATGTTAAAAAAAATCAATATGTGTGTTGATCTTACTGACATTTGGTGGTTTGATACACGAATTGTTGTACTGTTTTAATGAAATCATTATTATTGATGTATACGTATTTACATGTACAGTGTGTATGTAATTTTAGCAGTCGTTTTTGTAATGTTTAAAAAAATCTGTGCTTTGGCTTGATGTTTAAAATCGCTTGATTTTGTATTTTTTTCTTTTAAAGCGCCTTGATCTATTGGAAGAGGCGCTATATGAATGTGTAACTAGTAATTTATAATAATAATAATAACAATAATAATAATAACACTAATAATAATAATAATAATAATAATAATAATAATAATAATAATAATAATAATAATAATAATAATAATAATATAAATGTAAGAAGTGAATTAATTTGGTAAATAAATGTTTGTTTTATATTAAAACTGGGCTTACATTGCCAAGAGAGTGTCTAAGAATTAAAAACTTTAAGGTAGAAGTATCCCAATAAATTGGCTTTTATGGCAAAATTGGCGGTAATATTGGATTACTAATTTGCATAATTTATGCAAAAATTACCATGTTTCTTATAATTCATTATATATTTTAATATCAAACATGAAAAAAGAAAAGAAAAATGTTAAAACCAAAAAAGTTTGAGTGGGATCCTTCTACCTTAACCATTTATTTAGCAACCATTGATATCAATGTTTAAATACATCAATGTTTAAAATTTTTGATGGTTAGAGTTACGCAATTATACATGTTTAGGCTTTAAACATGTTTACAAATCGACTACGAAGTATTTACTACTGGCTTTATACATTATGCCAGCTTGATGATCAAATTATTTTTATGCCCGATTCATCGATTTCCATCCCAGGGTAACTCGCACTTTTAAAACAAATGACATTAGATGTCGAAACAAAAATTTCAGATATTTTATACATAATTAATTATATATTATTAGGTAGTCCAAGTAGTATGCATAATTTATTATAATTATGCAAATTACATCATTAAAATTTCAAATATGCGAAATAGATGGCGACTAGAGAGTATCATACAACCACATTAAAATACTTTAACCAAGTTTCATATCAAAAATACTACATACTAAAAGTACTCTGCAAAAACATGTATACATTGATGCTAAATATTGGCAAAAATGACATAGTCCTGAGGTTTTCTCTAGTCACTTCTAGTCACTAGTAAGCTAAAGTAGTTAACATTAACAAGAACAATAAGATGCCCAGTAAACACAAAAAAGTTTTAAAACGTTTTGAACAAGTACTTTTTTGGGTTTTGGTTAAGGTAAAAACGTTTTACTAACATTAAATGTCGGGTTATATAAAGGTCATGAAAACAGTTTAAAACGTTTTGTATGAAAACACACTGCAAAAATGTTTTTAAAATGTATTCAAAATGTTATTGTAAACTATTATTCCAAACATTATTTGCCAAATATTTTGTTAAAATTTAAATAGCATTTATATTAAAATATTCGCAGTAGGTTTAAAAAAACCGTTTTTGATGTCATAAAAACCTTTTATACCCTTTATATAATCCTACATTTAAACATTTACTGATATCCCTTTGTAACCTTTTGCGAATAATGTCGAAAACGTTTTGTGTTTGTTGGGTAACAAAAGGTATATTGATCAGTATACTTTGTTTCACTCGTTTAGCCTATTGAACTCAGAGAATCTCAAGAAAATGTCTATTAATCCACCTTTAAGAAATATTTAACTCGTAGACACTTTTTGGCAATGTAATTTTTTGTAAATAAGTATATGGTGTTTAAATATGAGAATAGTGTGTGGTTATGTTGAACTATAGAAACTTATACGTATATTAAATACATCTGTGATGCGATCAAGCAAAATCATTCGGAACTCGGAAATATTAAATTTTCAGTTTCTTATAGGATAGTAAAAAGCATTTACAAAGCTGGATTTTGCAGAAAACCCAATTGAAATTGAACAACCAGTTTCAAAGATATGAGCAATTAAAGAGTGTCTAAAACAACAGGAAACAAAAGGAAATATTTCCTTTGTTTGGCTGTCTCTCAAAATCAATATTTCCGAATTCCGACTGATTTTGCTTGATCAGTGTTGATCGCATCACATTTGTGTACTTTTTATGAACTTTTGACACCTCCTTGGTGTGATGGATAGACAACAATGATTATTCCTAAAGAACAATTTTGCAAAGGAAGCCAAACTACGTCATCACATCGTCAATAATGGATGGCCAACAGCATCAAAAGACGCCTAAGATTATTATAAACGTCCAACGTGCAATCTTGGACATCCAAGAGGCGTTATGGAATCTTGGACGTTCAACATTTATGCAGTAGACTTAAATCGGCGAATCACAAGGCCAGAAATCAGCCAATCATCGTAACCCTAACACTACAAAATACTACTTGATATATGCGCTGTTCGTGCGTGCATCCCACGTTGTGTGATGACGCAATCCCCCTAAGTGATAGGCACGGTTTCGCTGGCCAGCGGAACAAAAGACCCGTGGCAAAGCGTCGTCGACCAAGTACTTAGCATGCGAGAGGTCTCGGGTTCGAATCCCAGCAGAGCAAACAACGCCTTTCTTTGTTTTCTCTCTTTATTCCTTCCTTCTTTCCCTTCCCGTCGCCAAAAAGCCCCTGGGGCGTTAGGGGTAATCAATTTTCGACAAACGAATCTTAGACGCCAAAGTTTTTCTTGGACGACTAAGATCGACCACCATGATTTAGTGACGATATCGCCTATATCAGGGCTCGCAAAACACCGTGCCGTAATTAATTAATTAAAAACTATATCCTCTCCCATACACCCCATACGCACCCTTCAAACTCCCACACCAATATTCCCATGAATAAATTAATAGGTAATTCAAAACGTTGTAAAAAGGAGGTAAAGGAGACGAACCTGCGTTTACAAAGTTAATGCATGGAGCCTAGACTAATGTACAGCTTTGACCATCATAAAACGCATAATGGAGATAAAGATAATATACTTTGGCCATATTATCAGGAAAATTGGAGGCGTAGAGAAGTACATTTTTGTTTCGAATGGGTCTCTACAAATCTTTGATCAGATTAGTGAAATTATATCAAAATGGTGTCATACAAATGTTGTGTAATTCTGAATAGGAGACACAAAGGAAACACTTGAATCGCACTCTTGTGTATAATGGAAAGCAAAATATATAGTATAGTATATATTTTAGTATAGTCATTGTACTGTTTTTGACTTACAGCTTAAGGGGACACCGAAGTGGTCATTTTGAGGAATTTGGGGCTTGGTCACCTTTTGCTTTTTGTTTGAATCAAATCGGACATTGGATTCCGGAATTACGTTCGATTGCAGCAGAAAAGGCGAAAAGAAAATTTCGCGGTATTGTAGAATGCTTATTTGGCGCGAAATGAAAAAAAAAGCTCTCTATACAAACGTAGATATAGATATAAATGACTTAAATACCACATTTGGTCAAAATTGGACGAAGCGTTACCGATAAAAGCTGCGCGCAACATAGTGCGTAAAAATCCAAGATGGCCGCCTTTACCATGGTAACGGTCTCCAAAACAGCATTTTCTTCGCGCGGAATAAATTATATTGTGATGAAACATCACCCCACCAAATACGAAGTGTGTGGGTTAAGTAATATTTAAAAAAAAACATATGAACCATTTCAGTGTCCCCTTAATTGTGTATAATTATAGTGGATAACATTGTTTAATATAACCGTTCTGTGGTAATATGACTATAATCAAATTAAGTATTTCTTGGCCAAACTGGAACATGCGCGTTGCGTCCATGTAGTGTACTAAGCGTGTACGCATTGTAAGGCGCGTGTATACTTTCTTCTGTACCGCGCTATATTCGCGTGTGTTTATCGCGGAGCCGCTAGCGTTCACAGTGTTCCAGTTTGGCCAAGAATTACTTAAGTTAATATTGTGTGATAAAAGTTTACATTGTGTGTAGTGGAAAGTGTAATAATTATCATTCATTTTAGTACAGTTATACACTGTTTATAACTTTAGGCTCACAATGAGTTTAGCGGAAAGCATACATTCTGGCATTGGTAAATGGCGATGGATAGTCAAATGTTTTACTATGTTATAGGTTGTGTATAGTGGAAAGCGTAACATGCGTAAAAGCATTCGTCCCATTGCACGGTTCAGCCATATGCAAGGAAAACCTCGAAATGGCAGTAGAGATGAAAGGATGAATTACGTACTTTCCGCGTAATTATACACAGTGTTATATGATTGGCTCAATTCCCATTAAATGAAAGGGTTCACTAATTCAAAAGTTGCAAAATGTTCAAGTACTCGATTATAATGCACATTTTCCTGATACCGGATGCTCGATGATAATCCAAGTGTACTTGCTAATAATGGTTGACCGATTATAATGCAAGTTTTCCTGCCAACGGGTGTCTGATTATAATGCAAGTACCCAATTGCAATTCAGGTCAGACATGCGGGACAGGATATCAAATTGAGAATCACTGATAATGATCAGAATGCAGACAGCATCATAACACCAATTTTTGCAACTTTTGAAATCAGCAATCTCTCCATTAATTTGAACACCTGTGGGAATAGATCTACTGGGTATGAATAGCTATGAGTCTGTAGATGATGCATGTATACGTCCAGATCGAGGTTCTCCTCGCATATGGCGGAACCGTATAATGTAATGGCGAATACAATCATAACCTGTAAAGTGTTATCGGATTTAAGCTCACATTGACTATAATGGAAATCATTCATAGTATCGTACGATCTGGCACTGGTTATGACTGGTAAAATATCTAGTGTGTGGTATAGGCTTACATTGCATACAATGGACAGAATAATATCATACAGCAGCCTACTATGGTAAATATGAAATGTTTTGTTATATGATATGATATACCGCCAGTTTGGTTTGTAATTTTTAATGTACCTCCACAGCATGAAACAATCATAAATATTTTCACCTACAACCCAAACCTACTATCAAAAACACTAAAGGTAAAATACAACAAATAGGCCTTGGCGATGCATGGAAATACGACGATGAACTATTTGTTTGTGTGGCATCTGAAAAAAAATACTTTGAAATCGCTAAAATTAACCAAGTTATATAGCCAATACATACATTTGGGGTTTTAATACTTCGGAATGGTATATTTTCTCTTATTATATTACATTTTTGTTGTAATATTACCAACATTCATCCGCACAGCATCGGTTTTTAGTAACTATTCGCTCTACCTGATTGTAACTTTCAGCGTCGTGGGCGCACTGCCATCTTAAGGTGTTTACGGTTCAGTGCGTGAAAACCAGAAAAGTCTTAGGTCAACCTATGTTAAGTTTTTGATCATTTGGCATCTAAATCATCTAGTATCACCTGATATTGGTGCCATTTAAGCTTTAGAGCTTACTGATTTCTATGGAAGCACTGTGACCATCCCTCTTTGGACACAGTTTATACAAAATCTGCTCTGTATCGCCAGCAAAATTTATGTATGTGGTAATGAGTGTCGTTGTCATTTCCTCAATAGCCTATCTACTTATTTAAATACCTCTATAGTTGCAAATATCTCTAGATGGGAGTACAGACTGCTTTTAAAATAAAGTAGTCCCGTGAAATCCATGTAGTTTTTAACGGTAATTTTCGTGAGCAACAGTTGCAGCTCACCAGTCAAACAATTTAATATGTGACTGGACGCGGCGAATCAGCCGTAAAGTCGGTCCCGGTCAATTTTGTTTTATTTCGTGTTTAGAAAATATATACCATAAGCTTTAAAATGGTATATCATTTGACTTCAAAAGATATCCAAAAGCGGGGTTATGATTTGTTGAACTCTGTTCCTTCGACAAAATTGTATTTTTTATCGGTTCTACATGTGTCTGTTTTTCTACATTTCTGGTAATAAATATCCAACAGTCATAATTGGCGGTCATTTCAAATCATCCCCAAGTCAACGAGGTTCGGAAATATCCTCTTATTGTTCATTGTTGATTATACATACCTAGACAAAATATAATGCTTTGTTATCTACCACTTGAACAGGATTTAGCCAAAGCAAACAAAGACAAGAACTATTCTATAGAAATAGATAGAAGCTTATTATCCTCTTCAGCAGTAGTATTATTGATTGATTTAAACAGCGTTTGATAAGATACTTGTCGCAACGAATTGATACACCTATGAATACGACCTTCACATACATTTTACACTTTAACTCAGAATACAATTTGCCGAGTTTACGGCTGATTCGCCGCGTCCACTCACATATACGAAGCATGCAATTCGCGAAGGCGTATTGCGCTATTATGGTCGGGTCGATTTGTGAGAACTGTTTAGTGAAATGAAACTGGTGGTGTGTGGGCTTACATTGTGTATAGTGGAATGCATACTATCATTAGATACTGATGACTAGTAAAATATTATGTGGTATAGGCTTACTGTAAAGGGTAAAGCATCTATCATAATGTATATTTTACCACAGCCATAATGAGTTTTATTTGGAAAGTACAATATCAAGCATTCTGGTGTAGTAGCGTATTTAAAAGTAGTTTATTAAAGTGGACCGAGCTGTTATATATCGACTATATCGACTGTTTAGTGCCAGAAGTGCAAGTGGGCAAGTGCCATAGCTGCCCTGTTAACATTTGTCAATTTACACACAGTAAATTGTACTCATCTACACATGGCAGCTAACCCATGGCAGCTATTGCACTTACCCACTTCTGGTACTGAGCAGCATTACTCTGTATAAGGGGCTGTGCAAAGGGTCTGCCAAAAATCGCTTGCCCCCCCCGTCGGGGTCTGTTAAAAAATATTGCCTCCATTTGCACGAGCCAACTTTTTGGGATCCCAGTTTGCAAATCTTATGGTCCAGATGCATATTGCGAGCGCCGCGAGCATGAAAATTTGTACATTTAAGCGTTTACGTACTGTTTTACAAAGCCTTTTTAGAGCGTTTTATTTAAAAGGCGCCCATTAATATGGGCAAAAATCGCTTACCTCCCCCACTCGGTTTGCCTAAAATTACTTGCCCCGCTCCCTTTTTTATTTGTTTATTTATTATTTATTTATTTTTATAACTGGCTAAAATACATGAAAAATACACATACAAAGCATGTCATAAAATACAAAATTATTAAAGATTGTCCCGGTACGCTAGCCAGGAGGAGCTAGGAGCGCGAACACTATCACCCGAGGGGTGTGACCCCTCCAACCCACCGACACAAGTGAAATCAAAACATAAATATTGCACATAACACATTACACATATTTCAGCTACAATATCATAAAATGTAGGATTTTGCATAGTCATTTCAATAAAATGTGGTTTAAGGTGGCTTTTGAATGGCCTCATACTTGTATGCAAAGTAGACTGATCCCTGATGGACACTGGAAGTGGATTAGTTTTTGGGGGTGATGTGATTGAAAGCAAATGAACGAAAAAGTGTGAGTAGGATGTTTGGATTTTGTTTACCAACAACAGTCCTGAGGAAGCATATGAGTCTTCTGCTCCTCTTTCGCCCACCAGGGCTCATCATTATTGCACAGCCCCTAATGGTAATATGAATTGTGTGAATACTATTATATTGTGAAAAATAGGTTGCTGTGACTATATAGAAAAAGATGGTATTATTTGTGGAAATTGTTCTATTTTGTGAATGAAGTTTGATATATAATAAAGTCGCCCAGTTTCTTGAAAACATTTGTATGGTGTTCATATTCTATGTTGTACAACATGCATTGAAATCCTGTATGCACTTTAAGGGTAGACGCTATTGACAATAGCGTGTACCCTTAAAGTGCATACAATAGTATTGTTTGTCGAAGCAGCCAAAAAAACCCGATTGTCATTATTTAAATCAATATATTATTAAAAAAATAACACTTTGATGTTTTGCAAAAGTTCATTCTACATATCATATACTTTGAAAACTTGTTAATGAGTTATGTACGTTTTACAAAAGTGTTGTTGCTTCGGTCCTCTTTAAAACATAACTCAAGAACCACAGGACCTACACAATTATATCTGTAATATTTGAATTCTTCTACACTTTAGCTATAAAATGATCAATGCAATTTTTGCCAAAGCTCACTACAATTCGCAAGATGCTGTGAGCTACCAAATTGCAACAGTTTAAAATAGTTGCTAACCTTAATTCTAAACCAGTGCTTCGCTAAATATTCCTACATTCCTACTGCCATTTAAATTTCATCGTTCAACCTACTGCTAATAGTTGGTTGCATACATTTAACCAACTTTATGTTGGTTGTCAACTATGTCTCAGTCTTTTCCTCAGTTTGAAATTATTGTAAACACATAATGGATATAGATAAACATACAAGTAGAATTATGTTCTCCGATTGAACTGTTTTGTGTCAAATTTACAATTTGAGTTCGGGCTCGTGGAAATTGACGAGGGCTATAAGATGCCAATCCCAAGGACCCAAATGGTTTTTGTAACGGTGTAGTATTTAAATTGTAATCTACAATAAACCAAACTCGTTTTGTTTCAATGCTCACACACTGGCTTATATTTCTTTGAATTAATTTGATATTAGCTGCACTAAAATGAATCATTACTGCCAATGTTATATCAGAAAGTAGTCTATCATATGTAAGATATGGGGATCTATTTCCTGAGGCAATACAATTGATATGAGTAGGGACATAACAATTACAAATTTCATGCTGAGTAACAAATAATTCTGACTTATTTGTCAGGGAAGAAAACGAATCGCGAGTTACTCTGGTCAACGTGTTGTTTACTAGATTTAAGAGCTTTAGACGAATCAGGTACTGCATGTTTGGTATTTCTGTTAATGTATTTGATGACAAGTCAACCACTAACAGTTTGACTGTATGTTTAAATATGTCGCTATCTAAATGTGTTAGATCATTGTTTGATATATTGAGAATTTCCAACTTTCTTAAACCTTGCATCACATTTTTGTTCAACGATCGTAACTGGTTAGAGTGAGCATAGAGTATTTTAAAATGTACCGCGTTTTTTAAGATATCATCGGGGAATTCAGTTAACTTGCAAACATTAAGTTCCAGGGTGCTCAGACTCCTTAATGAAGAGAATAAATCCACATCGAATTTAGTAAATTCATTTTCACTCAATGTTAGTGTATGCAAATTGTGTAATTCTTTAAAACACCCTTTATGTAAGAAAGTCAACTGATTTCTACGCATGAGAAGTATTTCCAAATTAAATAAATTTAGGAATATTCCATCAGGTATTGAAATCAAGCCATTGTTTTGAAGTGAAAGACTTTTGAGATTTTTCATACCGTGGAAAACGTTCACCGGATTAAATAGTTTATTTCCCTCGAGGTAGAGTTTTTCCAAATGTATAAAATCGTGAAATATCCCGTCAGGCAATACACTCAACAAATTATTGGAAAGCGAGATGATTTGAAGATTTTTCAAACGTTTAATACTTAAGTCAAGTTCTGATATTTGATTTCCATCAAGGTACAGTTCTTCCAAATATATCAAATCTTGAACTATCCCATCCGGTACACTACTTAAAGAATTATCAGAAAGCCAGAGTATATTAAGATTTTTCAAACTCCGAGTCATTATCACATCAAGTTCTGATATACGATTTCCGTTGAGATTCAGTTGTTCCAATTTAATCAAATTATATCTCAACTGGTAATATACTCAATAAATTATCGTAAAGCCAGAGACTTTTGAGATTTTTCAAACCTTGAATCATTTCTACTTCCAGATCTGATATTTGATTTTCACCCAGGTCCAAATTTTCCAAATTGGACCTTTGAAATAATCCGTCAGCTAAATCGCTCAAGTAATTACCAGAAATCAAGAGTATTCTAAGATTGCTCAAATTTTGAAACAGTTTTACATCCAAATTTGATATTCGATTTTTGGCAAGGTCCAGTACTTCTAAATTTACCAAACTTTGAATCATTTCTAGTTCCAGATCTGATATTTGATTTCTACCCAGGTCCAATTTTCCCAAATTTACCAAACTTTGAAATATTCGGTCAGGTAATTCGCTAAAGTAATTACCAGAAATCATGAGTATTCTAAGATTGCTCAAATTTTGAAACATTTTTACATCCAAATTTGATATTCGATTTTTGGCAAGGTCCAGTTCTTTCAAATTGACCAAATCTTGAAATATTTCAACAGGTAATGTACTCAAGAAATTGTCATTAATCAACAGTTTTTTTAGACTTGTCACATTTTGGGTCATTTTTACATCCAAATCTGATATCTGATTTCCATTAAGGCTCAGTTCTTCCAAATTGACCAAACCTTGAAATATTTCAACAGGTAATGTACTCAAAAAATTGCCATTAATCAACAGTTTTTTTAGACTTGTCAAGTTTTGGATCATTTTTACATCCAAATCTGATATCAGATTTCCATTAAGCTTCAATTCTTCCAAATTGTTCATATCTTTAAGTATTCCAACAGGTAATTTACTCAAAAAATTTAAATTAAGCAACAGTAGTGTGAGATTTTTCAAACCTTGGAACACTCCTACATCCAGATCTGATATCTGATTCATATCAAGGTATAAAACCTCCAACATTATCAAATCCTGAAATATCCCACCAGGTAATTTACTCAACAAATTTTCAGAAAGGTCGAGTGTTTTGAGATTGTTCAAAGCTTGGAACACTCCGACATGCAGATCTGATATAAGATTAATATCAAGGCGTAGAGTCTCCAACGTTATCAAATCTTGAAATATCCCATCAGGTAATTTACTCAATAAATTATCAGAAAGCTCGAGTGTCTTGAGATTGTTCAAACCTTGAAACACTCCTACATCCAGATTTGATATATGATTTGTAAAAATGTATAGAGCCTCCAACATTATTAAATCCTGAAATATCCCATCAGGTAATTTACTCAATAAATTATACGAAAGCGAGAGTGTTTTGAGATTTTTCAAAGCTTGGAACACTCCGACATCCAGATCTGATATCTGATTTGAAAAAAGGTTTAGTTTTTCCAACTTTATCAAATCTTGAAATATCCCATCAGGTAATGTACTCAATGAATTATTCGAAAGCCAGAGTGTTTTGAGATTATTCAAACCTTGGAACGCTCCTACATCCAGATCTGATATCTGATTCATATTAAGGTATAGAACCTCCAACATTATCATATCTTGACATATCCCATCAGGTAATTTACCCAATAAATTATCAGAAATCACGAGTGTTTTGAGATTATTCAAACCTTGGAACACTCCGACATTTAGATCTGATATAAGATTACCATCAAGGCGTAGAGTATCCAAAGTTATCAAAGTTTGCAACACTCCGACATACAGATCTGATATCTGATTTGTCTGAAGGGATAGTTGTTCCAACTTTATCAAATCTTGAAATATTCCATCAGGTAATTTACTCAATGAATTATCAGAAAGCCAAAGTGTTTTGAGATTATTCAAACCTTGGAACACTCCGACATCTAGATCTGATATAAAATTACCATCAAGGAGTAGAGTATCCAACGTTATCAAATCTTGAAATATCCCATCAGGTAATTTACTCAATAAATTACCAGAAAGCAAGAATGTTTTGAGATTATTCAAAGTTTGCAACACTCCGACATCCAGATCTGATATCTGATTTGTCTGAAGCGATAGTTGTTCCAACTTTATCAAATCTTGAAATATTCCATCAGGTAATTTACTCAATGAATTATCAGAAAGCGCGAGTGTTTTGAGCTTGTTCAAAGCTTGGAACACTCCAACATCCAGATCTGATATCTGATTTGAATGAAGGTATAGTCGTTTCAAAGTTATCAAATCTTGAAATATCCCATCAGGTAATTTACTCAATGAATTGTCAGAAAGCCAAAGTGTTTTGAGTTTGTTCAAAGCTTGGAACACTCCGACATCCAGATCTGATATCTGGTTTCCATGAAGGTTTAGTTCTTCCAAATTGACCAAATCTTGCAATATTTCAACAGGTAATGTACTCAATAAATTATTCGAAAGCCAGAGTGTTTTGAGATTTTTCAAAGCTTGCAACACCCCTACATCCAGATCTGATATCTGATTTGAATGAAGGTATAGTCGTTCCAACGTTATCAAATCTCGAAACATCCCATCAGCTAATTTACTCAATAAATTATTCTCAAGCACGAGTGTTTTGAGATTATTCAAACCTTGAAACACCAGTGTGTCTAGTTGTGATATTTGATTTCCATAGAGGAATAGACTTTCCAAATTTGCCAAATATTTAAATATTTCAGGAGGTACTGAGCTTAACAAATTGTGCTCAAGCTGCAGTATTTTGAGGTTGTTGAAACCTTGGAATAATTCTACCTTCAGTTCCGATATCTGATTATATGCCAAATTTAATACCTCTAAATATTTAATGTCTTCAAAATAGTTGTTAGACACTTGCACAATGTTATTTCCTGATAAATCTAAATGGGTTGTGTAAAGTCGGTAGAGGATCACAGCAGTGCTGTTTTTACCATGTGCGCAATCTTCATACACTACTTCTCTGCGGGTACCAAGATAGGCTGCACAATTTTGGGGAAACGTAAGCTTACAGTTGCGGATAAATTGTGGATCACACGTTACTTTGTTGTTGTACCCTTTAACATTGCTACAATGATTTCTACTTACTCTGTTACCATGGTGATATATCTCGACATTATTCTCCTCTTCAGGGCATGCAAATACCGTATCATTATCACGTAATTCACCTATATAAACACTTGTATCACCTTGCAAATTAACTCGGAAACTTGACTCAAGCAAGGTTGAGTTACACGTTTCTGGTTGAACATTGATTACTACATACTTATTCTTACAGTCTTTTAAGTCTCCATTTCGTTCAATATAAAGTATTATCGGGTCCGTAGAGCCATTATACACGTGTATTTGTAGCTCAGCGAAAGTTCCTTGCGATGCTGTCACTTGAATGATGCATATGTAATCCGCGCTTCCTTTGAAGAAAACTCCTCCTTCCGTCGCGTTATCAACAAAACAAGGATGGGTTTCATAGAGAGGCGCATCCCAAAGAGGTTCTACCAGCAACTGAGCTGCAACGATCATTCCATTCATCACTGGGTTGTTATTAAAGGACAATGTCATGATGATGACAGAAAGTTTAAGGATGAAACTGCAACGTTTGTGTACACCCGCCATGATATTGGCCAGTTTGCTTTTAGATCGCTATGTCGAAATTGCAAGAATTGAATGAGTAAACGTACATGGAATACCGAATCAATGTTCAGAATGAATGCAGAGTTTATAGCCGTTCATGACCACTTTTTTTAGCTTTTAGCAACAGATAACAATTTCACTGTTCAAGAAGTTAGCTGACAGAAAGCCACAACAAATATGATCATGCATGGAAAATATATCTTATGCAAAGATTTGTGCACAGCTAGCACATTTTCGGTAAATCAGATATTGTATATTGGATACATTTGTTCACCTTCTTTTGTACAATTCTATATAAGCACGTGTATTCGACACGGAATAAAAGTACAAAGTGGTAAACTAAATTTGCTGTTGAGTGTGAGTGAAGCGAAAGATGTTGTGCCTTACGTTGTATTATGGCTCGTTCGTAACAAAGTTGCTCTTACTCTTAGTCCTATCTTTAGGCCCCGGCTTTAGGCCTCTTTACGCAGCTCTATTCAACGCTCCTACATGAAGAGGAAGACACAAAGGCTCTTGCTCTTTGGATGACGGGGCTTTTTATGTGACCTGCTGATAAAGAAAGTCTTAAATTCGTTGGTCAACTAAAAGCTACCGGCATGCATGATATGCATATGCTTTTTCCCGACCCCGGGGCTCTTCTCGCTGCGATCCTCAATCAGTAATCAGTATCACTATATCAGTATATGAACGGCGAAAGCATGGAATCGGATATCACTCGCTAGTGTATATAGATGCCAACTGGAAACAGTACTCAACGAACAAGATTCTTTTAAGTTAAAAAACCTTTTTCGCATTGGCTAATTTCATCATGATAATTACAATCAAACATTTCAAATATCTCGTGTTCGATGTGTGTGGTTTAAAGTACTTTAAACGTTGAAAATGCTCAAACCATTTTGCGTAAACCGTAGTTTGATGTTTCTCTGATAGAGTAGATAACAAATGAAAAAGAATTTCAACCATTGATTATATTCTCGTTTCCTTTTACAATAAGCTGCTGCTCAGTAGTATCTCCTAACTTTGATGAGTTTATTGAAAAACGTTTGAAATGAATGAGCAAACACACTGGCATCTGACTACATGAAGTGTATTGTGCTGCTCGACACTGCTGGTATCCGCGCCTTGTTTCTGAGCGTCTATGCATTCACCACGTTTTCCTATTTCAAAATAAATAATTTT
Organism: Amphiura filiformis; assembly: GCF_039555335.1. Classification (NCBI taxonomy): domain Eukaryota; kingdom Metazoa; phylum Echinodermata; class Ophiuroidea; order Amphilepidida; family Amphiuridae; genus Amphiura; species Amphiura filiformis. Next base: position 26,248,971 of record NC_092641.1, read on the forward strand.
ATCTACCTATCTCATTTTATCATTATTTAATTGTCAGAATTTTCATCCAGGGTACTCTGGATGAATATACATGCATCTGCGCATAAAAGAGCTTGAGATACCTGGGCGTGCCTTTTCAACTCAGAGGAAGAAGAAAATAACAGAGATTATAATCTCTTCTTAAAAGACATATCGAATTGCATTCTGAATACGAAGAATGTCCTTCTGATATCAAATAATTTTGATTTTTTGAAATTCGCAATGTAAAACACATTTTATGGCAAATGATTAAAAATTGATATTTTTGATATTTAACAGTACTCGAAGTAAACTTTATAAATCTGATGATTTATACTTAAAGCAATAATGTGTGATTTGCATAAAGAATAGATTCTTATTTAAATGTTTGTTTTCACTGATCACATTATCCCCTTTTAATTTTGAGCCAAACAAATGAGGTATAACGAAGAAAATTGCGATTCATTCCAACGCTACAATGCGTGTACTACGCTCGCCGATCGTATTACATGTAACTGCACGGAGCATCGGGCTCGACGTGTGTATATATAACTGCTCCAAAAAAGAAACTTACCAGGTAAGAAATTTGTCTGTCAAATTCAAACGACAAATTGTGTTACACTAAATGGGATATGAGTGGAAGCAGTGTTAATTGACGCGAATTTTTACACCTCATTTGTTGCAAACGGATGAGTATTTTTGAAGTTATGCTTATTTAACCGAACCTATCCTCAGTGTTCCCAAAACTGAGTACATGACCATCAACTGCAATCCTCAGCCACCACTCCAAGTATACGGAGAACCCATCAAGTATGTCACTGATTTTAAATATCTTGGTTCCATGATGGGCTCTAGCACCAGTGACCTCTCCCGACGGAAGGCGCTTGCTTGGTATGCATTTTGGAAACTGGAGCATCTGTGGAGAAGTCCAACAATCACTGTTGCAACAAAAGTCAAGCTGTTCAACACCACTTGTGTTACAGTATTGCTCTATGGCTGTGAGTCCTGGGTGATATCTACTGATATGGAAAATAAGATCAACGCTTTTGGTACATCATGTTACAGGATAATGCTGAACATCAAGCGCACCGACCATGTTAGTAATGAAAGGGTCTATGCCATCACCAATACTGTGCCTCTTATCAACTCTGTCAGATCACAACAACTACGATTCCTGGGACATATCCTGAGGATGCAGGAAGATGAACCATGCAGAAGATATGCTCTCTACACCCCATTACATGGTAAAAGAAGACCTGGAAGGCAAAGAACATCCTACTTGTCTTATGTGCAAAAACTGTTGGGGGATTTTGACAACTTTCTACTGCCAGATGCCATTGCCACTTTGGCTTCAGATCGTAGTACATGGAGAAACTTTGTAGTCGCCTGCTTCGCAGCCGAATGAAATGAAAATGAATGAATGAATCCACTGGAATGAAAGTTGCACTCATACCACTTGAGATGGTTGGCAGTATACAGGAAAGTGTGAGTTGACAAAGAATAAAAGTTCTGAACATCCTTTCATGTGTCTGTTTATTGTGTGAATTCATTGGGGCGGACCTGCAACTTTCAAATTTGATAGTAGGCTTGTTCAAATGAGCATAACTTCAAAAGTTTTGATCTGTTTGCGACAAATGAGGTGTCAAACTCCGCGTAAATGTACACCGCTTCCACTCATATGCTATTCAGTATAATACGATTTGTCGTTTGAACTTGACAGACGAATTTCTTACCTGGTAAGTTACTTTTTGGGACCAGTTTACAAGCTGACATCCACGGTACATGTTAGCAAGTACTCGGTCGTTGAACTCTGAATAAAACCGGGTTAAATTTTACTGTTATTAAAGAGTCTTTTACGTGGTATTTTAGTATACCACTGGACATTGTAATTATGCAAAAAGTAGAAATCCGAGTAAAATTGAGGGCGTCGCTGTGAAGCAAATCACACATTATGGGTTTAAAGTGTATGTATGTGGGATGCAAAGCCGACGATTAATTGAAAATTTTGACATTTCGCATTGAAGATATGGATTTTTTTCCCAAAACACACACAAAAAAGGTCTTTTGGGAAAAAAAATCCATATCTTCAATATGAAATTCAACATTTTCAATTGATCGTCAACTTTTCCTCCCAGCTACATACACTTTAAGAATATATCATTAGATTTCAAAATTTATTTCGAGGACTGTTATAATATAACATTTTTGATATATTATATCAAAAATGTGAAAAATATCATAAAATTTGTATTATATCGTGATTTTCAAAAAATGAAAATTATTTGATATCAGAAAGACATTCTTCGTATTCAGAATGCAATTCGATATGTCTGATGTGCTCTCATGTCCCACAAAAAATACTGTCGAAACGCTCAAAACGCTCAAAAACGCTTGAACAGTTTTAACTTCCACAAGGCATGTGTTTTTCCAATATTTTTCTTGTATGCCTACATGATTACTTTAGATCTTGACACAGATTTGAAACATGCGGTCCCCACAACACCAAAATAAAAGTCCAAAAAAATTCGTGAAGGACAAAAATGCATTTTGAAATATCTTTGTTCTTAGATAACCGATTCGAGTCATTTAAATTATTTTGGAAATGGGTTTTAGGACAGATGGAGGCATACAGTTTGATAAAATGAACACGTAATTAGCATATTTCTAAGAATGCCACCAGATACCTATATATTTTGCTATAGACGAATCCAATGAGCCAAGTCATGGTCAGGATTTGGTCGGCCATATTTGGTTACCCGCATGCACCAAACAGGTGTTGTGAGTACTAGTACCCAATTGGGTGGATTAAACCCGCTTAAAATTCGATGTTAGATTATTTTGTGTTGTAAACTGTCATCATTCTTTTGTCTACGTGTTACACGGGTGATAGAATGCAGTTTGTGAATAAAGTTTGATATATAATAAAATCGCCCAATTTCTTGAAAACATTTGTATCTGGTTCATATTTAATGTTGTACAACATACATTGAAAAAACTTCAAAGAGTAGCAGATTGACTGTTGGAGATGTGTATCCTGAATGATTACGGTGTGCGCTTTAAGGGTAGACGAGGTATAGAGGTTATCCACGTGACTTCTAACAAAAGGCGCTGGTTCCCGTAGTTGTCCTCATTCAAACCAATTCAATGCACGACCTCGGAGTTATCTGCTTGACTTGGCGGGCTATTTTGAAACAGTCATGGTTGCACATGCAGGTACTTCTTTTGAAAATCCCAAACAAGGTATAGCAGTCGCCACACCACTCCACGCCATACATAAATTCTCCCAGTCACATTTCCCCAATACGAAATTTTTAAAAAGTAAATTTTAATTTCACTTCTTTTAAAGTTTGGCAGAGGCGGGGTTCGAACTCACGGCCCCACCGCTTTGTCTATCACGTATACCATACGCCCAGCGCCTTAGACCGCTCGACCACGAAGGACTTGATAGTGTCATCGTGAAAATTTAAACATATAATATTAATAAATCGCAACTTCATTACTACATCATATTTCGGAATTTTATCTGCTTAAAACATTAATGTGTATTTATAATAAAGCTACCATTATTTATATTGTTGAATTCTCAAGCGCATAGAGATAATTAATACGAGGGTCCTATGAATAGGTCTACATACACAATACATAAAATCGATTTTGATATCGGCCACGTGCTCTGCTGTGCATGTGCTTTCCCGTAGTGGCGGAAGTTGTATTACGAAGTGCATCCGAACTCCATTTTGAAGCAAATGCTTTTGACAAGGCATTGGATTGTTCCAGTTTGCATCCAAAATCCACATTATATCCCTAATTTTACTTACGAAATCAAAAGATTAGATTATCATAACAACAAAACGGTAATCTTTTGTCGGGTCTAATGTGAAAATTACATTAAAAAATACAGTTTTTACAAAATTAATTTTCACTTAATTCCAAAAAAAAAATGGCGTATATAAGATTGAAATAAATTCTCTACCTTCTATACTAGATCAATTGTGACGCAAGTTGTTATCAAAAATTGTTGTGATAGATGTACAGTTAATATTCATATATTCCATTACCTATCTGATGGTACAGTTTTTACACAGAAAATATTTATTTGAAAAACCTGCCACTCGGCTTTTTCCGGAAAGGTCACAGGGTCGCCGTGACCTGTGCAATAATTACAATTAAAATTTTTCTTATTCTAACAGCAAGCGTTTCTAAAATGCAGTATGGAGAAATGTGGTGTAAGCAGTCGCTGATAGGATACGCAGCTTATAGAACACGGATAACCTCTATTCTTGGTCGAAGCAGCCAAAAATCGATTGTCGTTATATAAATCAATATTAAAAAATAACACTTTGATGTTTTGCAAAAGTTCATTCTACAAATCATATACTTTGAAAACTTGTTTGATTTAGTGTTGTTAATGAGTTATGTATACGTTTTACAAAAGTGTTGTTGCTTCGGCCCTCTTTACAACATAACTCAAGAACCACAGGACCTACAAAATTATATCTGTAATATTTGATTTCTTCTATACTTTAGCTATGAAATGATCAATGCAATTGTTTGCCAAAGCTAACTACAATTCGCAAGATGCTATGAGCTACCAAATTGCTACAGTTTAAAATAGTTGCTAATCTTAATTCTCATTCTAAACCAGTGCTTCGTTAAATATTCCTACTTTCCTTGTTCTGCCATTTAAATTTCATCGTTCAACCTACTGCTAATAGTTGGTTGCATACATTTAACCAACTTTATATTCATTGCCAACTATGTCTCAGTTTTTTTCTCAGTTTGAAATAATTGTAAACACATAATGGTTATAAATAAACATACAGTAGCATTATGTTCTTTGATTAACTGTTTTGTGTCAAATTTACAATTTGAGTTCGGGCTCGTGGAAATTGACGAGGGCTATAAGATGCCAATCCCACGGGCCCAAATGGCCCGTGAGGATGCTAGCTTATTTGTAACGGTGTAGTATTTAAATTATAATCTACGATGAACCAAACTCGTTTTGTTTCAATGCTCACACACTGTCTTGTCTTTGATATTAGCTGCACTAAAATGAATAAAAGAGACCAAGTGGAAATATTATTCGTTATTAATTCTGTTAATTCCGATACACGTGAATGTGCTATACACGATGTTGATATTCAGATGAAAATCTTTGTATACCGGGGTAGAAAATGATGAATATCTCCCGTAAATGATTTCGTATAAAGAAGCCAGATGTGGTTCCAACCTACCATGTCGATTTCTGCCATGAAGATATCGGGGCGATGACACTGTGCCCCATATGTTAAATAGTATGGACACATGGGCTTAAAAATGCCAGTGCCGCGCTCTGAGTTGGTATACACTGATATCTTAGTATACTACGAATCTGTCAAAAGGTGGAGCAATACAACTTTATTGCGGCTACAAGATTATCATGCAGCACCGGGCACACACCGGGCCACGACCAGTTGTTATATAATACTCCCTGGTCAAAGTAGCTGTAGAGGACGTTAACTATTTAATCATGCTGTATATTAATAAACAGATATATAATACGAATACTCTAATTTTCTTGTTCTAGCAAGTTAACTTTTTGACTTAATCATAAAGTTTAATGACCATTTCGTTTATAAGAATTATATAGACCTACTTAAAACTCGCTCTATCGATAAAGAACTTTCACAAAACCTGTCATATTGAATATAAGATGAGGCATTTCACCAAATGAATACATGAATCATGTGAATACAAAACACACCCAAGTCCATGGGAAGTGATTTTGAGAGAAAAACCTGTGTATCATTTTAATTCCTTCAGTTATATTTACCTGGTCAATATAGTAAGTTTTACTTGCAAATGAGTGGGTTAAACTGTATTAAGTATGACGATTAGCATTTCAGGGACTTCGTGGGGTTCATTTTAAATACAAAATAAAGCACACAGGTATGTATAATGTTGATAAGCATTCTGCCATGTATAAACCACACACTTTCCTTTATTAAACCCATTTTTTCTTCAAAAGTCACTCTCCAGCAATGAATGTGTTACAAGCGGAATTTTATACATACTGGATTTCAATCAATGTGTTACGGACTCAAATCATGGTCTTGGGTGGTTCTTACATACATGCTATTTTCACATGCTCAATAGACACAGAGGATGAATTTGAGTTGTTTTTCATACATATGACAGGCCTATGTATCGCATCAATTTCCGATGCTTAACTCAATTTGGCCAAAGTATGGACTTGGGTGGGTTTTGTATTCATATATTCAAATGTTAAAATGTAGTCCATAGTTTGACCCATGTAAGTAATATTGTCATGTATCATAAAGCGCATCCTTACAAAAGAATATTAAATACCTTAATTGCTCATAATGAAGTCCAATTTGTGAAAGCTTAACCTTCTTTATCGATGAAGAACTGTCACAAAACCTACCATATTGAATATAAGATGATGCATTGGGAGAATGTTAAAATATCGGCTAATGGTTTGAACCATGTAAGTAATATTGTACTATTTCATAAAGCGGATTCTTACAAAAGAATATTAAATACCTCCATTGTTCATATGAAGTCCAATTTGTGAAAGCTTAACCTTCTTTATCGATGAAGAACTGTCACAAAACCTACCATATTGAATATAAGATGATGCATTGGGAGAATGTTAAAATATCGGCTAATGGTTTGAACCATGTAAGTAATATTGTACTATTTCATAAAGCGGATTCTTACAAAAGAATATTAAATACCTCCATTGTTCATATGAAGGCCAATTTGAATGATTAATCCATCATGCATGTTTTAATTGGAAAAGAGCCACATACAATACATGTATTGGGCTGTTCCAGTTGAAATTCATACACCCCTATGTAAGACATAACCTTATTCTTCCAAACAGGGAGTGTGAATTTCAAATGGGGTTACCTAAATGGGTGATCCATTTAAAATCTACACCCCCTGTTTAGGAGATTAAGGTCATGTATTCAATAGGGGGTGTGTGGACTTCAACTGGAATAGTCCATTATAGACACTTGTCGCACCAAGTATTGGATACTGGGCATCGTTAATATCTGGTTGATACTTGTTTCTGGCTGCAACACATTAAACTAGCAGCGTTTTGTCCTTTCTGTAGTAACTAACGGATGTTTTAAGAAGATTTTAGCGTCAACTTTCTCGATAAAAAGTTGGATGTTGAGTGTTGACTGTCGAAGTTTACAGGTTAAAAGGTAAGAATTTTTCCAAAACGCTATCTACTATAATAGCTGAGATCACTTGCGACTGTGAAGTCTAAGAAATGTAGAAAAAGTGCGTAAAGTGCCGTAAAATTCAAACCCACCATCTAACTGCTGATAACAATAGCTATGACCAGTAGCGAAGGTGTGGGCCATCCGATGTGTTGGGGGGTGCCGACCATGATTGCGGGCACCGGGTCTGATTGGGGGCACAAGCCGTTTTTGGCAATTTTCATATGGGATTTTCTAAATTTTGCAACCGTGCCCCTATGACGCTACGCCACTGGCTATGACAATCAAACAATCTATCACAGCGAACACAACTAAATATTGGGATATATTAAGGTTTTGTTTAACTGTGAGCCCGATAACTCTGTGGTGCAGAATTATAGGTTTTCGTCTAGAATTTTGGAAAAAAAGGAAGAAAGGAAGCCTTTTTTTTTACCATACGAGAAATGCGCATTTTATCGGTAAGGTTTGTAAAATCGGTTTTAGCATGGTATTGGAGATGGGCAGGATATCCATTTCGATTTGGATTTGGAAGATACCTTCTCTTAAATAACAGTATTGGGAACCACCAGCATACATAACTCCATGTAGAGAGTCTGTCCTATTCAGAGGAAATATTGTAATTACACACTTTATTGCCTTTTAACAATAACCATTGACACTAGCACATATCAGAGAAGATGTAAGAAAAGGAGGGAGAGCATAATTATATCCTTGAGATAATCCCGTAGGTAATCCTGTTGCACCTATCCATAGTCCTTTATTCTCAAGTGGTGGGTTAACCAACAATTAACAATGAGAGGACATTCCTAAACCGCGTTCAGTTGGGGATGATTTGAAGTGACCGCCAATTATGACTATTTGATATTTAATACCAGCAATGTGAAAAAAAAGAAGAAATAAGGTAGTGCTAAAATAATGTACCCTTTTACGGAAGGAGCAACGTTTAACAAGTTATAACTCCGCTACTGCAGTACGAATGTCAGCGGCGAATGTCAGGTTATTATTTCCCAGTCTTTAAAAAAATGCAGGCAGAGGTGGGAATCGATCTCGGTACCTCCCGGATAAACAGCACTGTGCAAAACCACTAAGCCAACTAAAAGTCTGTTGTGAGATGTGTGACATTAATCTTTGATATTGCTTAATGAAACAAATCGCGGAATTAAATCAGTAGCCAGGCTACTGAGCCAAATCTTAACACTGAGATGGATATTTGATAGTATGGATATTGACTGTACTGAAACTACATCGAGCTACTTCATGTACTAATTTGATCTACGTTAATATCGTCAAAAATACAAACATGGCAGATGATATCAAGATGAACAGCAGTGAGATAGCGCACCAAGTTGTCGAAAAACTTTCTCAAAGTGAGAAGTTTTCGATACTACTAACGAGTATGATATCGAAAGTTATGGATACTAAGCTTCGTGAAGCACAATTAATTACAACTCGATGAGAAGATCACACAGATAAACACTGACTATGAAAAGATCAGAGGAGAGTTACACGACGTGGAAGTAAAGAATGATAAAATAGAAAAGCAAGTAGAGAAGAACAAAGAGAACTTAAAGGTAAACGAATCTAACATTAACAATCTGCATCGTAGAGTATGTGCTTATGAGCAGGACTCCTATAGAAATGCTTTGAGAATCACTGGTGTCCCAGAATCACCTGTACAACGAGATCCAGAAAGCAATAAGATCATCCCTGAGGATGTTGGATCCGTCATTCAGGATATTATATCTAAGACTGGAGTGTCAATCAAAGAGGATGACATAGACATAGCAGCAAGAATCCCAAAACCGAAACGGCAAAAGAATACCGCAACGCCAAGGGCTATAGAGGTTAAATTCACAAGACGTATTCTTCGACAGAAAGTTCTAGTGGCAAGAAGAAAACTTAAAGGAACTGGTATTGGAGTAAATGAAATCCTGTCGAGTTACAACAAATACCTATATGACGAAGCAAGAAATATGGCGACTAAGGTCGACAAGGTTAAGGCTGTGTGGACTTGGGATGGTAGTCCCATGATTTTGGTACTGGACGACAATGGTCGTGAACTCAAATACAAAGTAAGAAGCGTGGAAGACATTCAAAGAGTTGCAGAAAATCACTCTTAAAGATGTTAAAATGACATTTGAAATGAAAAGATAATTTAAAGAACTCATTGTGTTTATTAATATGAATGTTAAAGGGGAAAACCTACTCAGTCAAATATTAACATCGATTTAAACACGCTGACAATATATTGATATTATGCGCCATTTTGAATTCTCATGTTAAATATTGCACATTAATTCTTCCTTATATAAATTATGCTATTTTAGCATGGGGAAATACATGTAAGAAATACTTAGAGAAGATTTTTGTACTGCAAAAAAAGGCACTTAGAATCATTTCAAATAGTCATTATTTATGTCACTCTGCTCCTATTTTTAAAAAGTATGAATTACTTAATGTTTATGACACATATCATATGGAATTAAGCATATTTATGTATAAACATTTTTCAAATCAGCTGCCTGTAGTATTCGACAACTATTTCATGCAGCAGATAAATCGACATAAGTATCACACAAGAAATGCCGATGACTATAATATATGTCATACAAAAACAGAATTTGCTCACAAAACAATAAGAGCTGCCGGTCCTAGGAAATGGAATATTACTGATAAATATATAAAGATGGCAAAATCAGTAAACCAGTTTAAGTTACAAATAAAGAAAAGTCTAATAAAAATTACATCTAATATTTAGGCATTATTTAATGACCTCCCCAACCCCAACTATCAATTTCTTGTGTGAACTGTGGAATGTCTATTTATTGAAATGTTATAAATATTTATATTGGTTCTTTCTTTGCATGTTCTTCTCCTCTTTCTTTTTTCTTTTATTTGTTAAGTTTGTGTACTTGTATGTTGTAACTTAGGGTAGTGTAAGGGGGTGCTCGCTTCAGGCCTTTGGGCCTTTTGAGCATCTCCTCATTCAAATTTTTGTGTCTTTTATATATATTTTGTATGTTGATTTGAATGAAATAAAATGATGATGTATGTATGTATGTATGATGTATGTAGATTCTTATATAGCGGTCAAATTGGATAAAAGGGGAAATATTTGTCCCTGCTCTAAAGAAAATATAGGTTAGAAAATTATCAAATAAATTTAAATTAAAAATTGAGATTTTATATTTCTTTCTTTCACGAGGCGGCATTATCACAGTCAAACACTGTATAAGCTAAAAACTCGATCCTCATCACTATATGCTGTCATAGCTCAATGGTAGAGCATCAGGCTGCTGATATAAATATCGTTGGTTCGAGTCCTCCTCCCAGCAATGGTTATATTTATGATTTTAATGCTACACTAAAATTTGTTCAATTTTTTTCGTTTATTTATTTATTTATTTATTTATTTATTTGTTTTTGTTTATTTATGTAAATAATTTGATATATTTGAAAGAGGTATTTGAGCAATTCGAAATTTTGATTTTATACACCTATGAGTTTGCATCATGCATAGTGATCAGTACGTCCATGTCATCATCATAAAAAAAATCATTCTATGTATACCTGACGCCGACAACTAGACTACTATAAAAAATAGTATCACATCTTTCCTGCTCAATCAAAATAATACTTGCAAATAGATCATAGTTTACTAATCTAATCCTGTAATATATAGACCTGTACAATGTAATATCACCTGTAATATAGGTGATCATTGCCCGGGATCATTGTTTACATGGTTTGTTATGGTTGGGATTAGTGTGCGATCTCTGTTATGTAATCTAAATGAAGCATATTGATATGCAGGAAGAATCGATCAGGGCGCTAGCTTTATTGTCCTATGAGATGTAGGGCCTAGTGCGAACTGTCCGAGCTGATTGTTCATTTAGTATCATAATCTATTAGGGAAAGATAAACACTATTCAAAATATCAATAGATAAGAAGAAAGGGATTTAGAGATTTGTAATTGAGTCATGCATGATTTAACAGAAGGTTCTTTCCAAAACCCAAACGTAATGGCTAGCAAGATCAAATGATAACAGGTGGACAAAACGACTAACAGAGTGGCAACCGAGAACAGGCAGAAGGAGAAGGGGAAGACAAAAACGCAGATAGCGGGACGACATCACATCTTACATTGGCACAACCTGGGCTAGGATATCACAAGACAGAAAGCAATGAAAACTTCATGAGGAGGGCTATAGCCGACATTACATGGGCTGACACGTAGCCAGCAAGGATGGTATTGGACACGTGCAATTTAAATTGCCGATTAGGTAATTTCTGAAAAAATGTAAAAAAATAAACTTATGCCTGAAAACTAGTATCGGGTACTAGTGGAATATCGGGTGATAGTCCTGTAGCCACGGTAGCCAGTACCTCGGCAAAATAGTTTGTCCTATTTTCCAAGTATTCATGTAGCTTTTTGTATAATGCTTTTATTTTCTTCATCTTCCAGATGGAATAGAAATAATTCAAGTTAGCATTTGCAATGTGGATAAGAAATCCTTGCGTAATGTTGCTGTTGCCATGGCTATTCTGTTTGTTAGTCACCGTTGGAGCCTCTCATTTTAGAGGTGGTATGATCACCGGGGCACCGGTGTACAATCAACCAAATCAGGTTTGTGCTTTTGATTGTTGAATACTAAATATTTGATGTATTTATTATTTATTTATTTATTTATTTATTTATTTATTATTATTAGTGAAATTACCACATCGTAATACAAATTTGTTTCGTATGGATGGTTTCACCCATCCACACTCGTCAGTTGCAATGTGTAAAATGACGAGTGTGGATGGGTGAAACCATCCATACGAAACAAATTTGTATTACGATGTGGTAATTTCACTAATAATAATATATTTCGCTCCTATATTTTATAGTTGAGCACTTTATCTAGTGATGGTTTCACTATAATTTCTTACTATTTATTTATTTATTTATTTATTTATTTATTTATATATTTATTTATTTATTTATTTATTTATTTATTTATTTATTTATTTATTTATTTATTTACTTGCCTGTAATGAGAGCTTAAAATACCCACTGGAATGGTGGATATGGGTGGGGGAAAAATGAACCTCTCAGTTAGCTTTGATCAAGTTTGAAGACTTAAGTGAGGTGACGAAAAATTAAATCTACTGTGCTCCAGAACATATAATGATAGGGAGAAGTTTCTTGCTACCACTTTAAATAAAAAAAAATCAATATTTTCTTGACCGATAAATCTTTGCAAATGTCTTTTTTTTATCTCCGTTACGTTAGATAACAGTCACGTGGCGATTTTCCTGGAATCGAGCGAGTGTTCCTTGCGATCAGTCGACCATTAACACTAACGGTCTCATTGGTGCAGGCTTAATTTGTGTGATGGATACCAGTAATTGTTTTGATGCTCGGACATATTGCAATGATTTCGATGCGGTTGATATTTGGTCCAGTGGGACATATACAACAACGTTCACTGCCCCCTCTACGTCATTTGAGTTACAGTAAGTATTGATTTAGTGACAGCATTTTCCTCTGTAATGTCCCTGTTTCTAGCCAGTATATTAAAGATTTTTTATATTTGATGTTATGACACACATATTGCAATGATTTCGATGTGGTTAAAATTAGCCACCAGAACCAATTTTGCTTCGATGCTTGTAATCAATTACCTATCAACTAATTAATAATACATTTGTATCGGTCCATACACTAAAGATAGTAATGTTATTACAATTAACATGATTAACAATAGTCGATTAATTGATATTTGATCAATAATAAGGATCGACCAAGCATCGACGGTCGACCGGAAGATCGAACGAATTTGGCTCCATTGTCTTACAACAACGTTCACTGCTACATCCACGTCATTTATGTTACAGCAAGTAATTATTTCATGACATCCTTTTCACTGTAATTTCCTTGGTTAATATAGTTAATATGGTTTTGATGCATCCAATCTTGCGTTTTCCGTTTTGCTTTGCAATTTCCCGCTCAAATGACTAGCTGTTATGGAGCTTTGTTCTGCTTTTCGATTTTCGTCTCTTTCGCACTGCCGCAAAACGTACATAAAACGTCGTAATAAAGTTAGAAATAACTTCTTAACTGTTTGATATGATCAACGAAGAGGGTGTGTGTGCAACCGGTTCCTCTAAATCCTTTCTCTCATTTGAAATGTTGATATGTCAATATCAGAAGTCACAATTTAACCATGAGAAGAACTGTAATGCTGTAATGCTGTGGTGGAGCTGACTTCACTACCGACAAGAGCCTGGGGACAAGAGAAGATGGTCAAAGTATTTAATTTATCATTACTGATACAGCCCTGGTCCTGCAATAACATCCCGACCCTTTCACTTTTACGTGTATGTGTGCCTTTAACCATAAAATACAGTACGATGCAATATGTACCTTGAACGTAATTGCAAGCATAAATACACGAACACAACATTCAATACGGCCCAAGAATTTAAAAGACAGAGAAAATGAAACACATCCCCTGGATATTGCACATGTAGTATCGGCATATTTAACCTGAATAAATAACTTTTATTCCTTAGTGAACTAAGAGAATACCTTGAATGATATTTTATCTAAACTATGGACGATGCTGATGAATTTGTTTCAAGAAAATAATCATGATGCCAGAAAACTAATCGGTGGTGGTGCTCGGGATTTTAGATCTTACGTGAATCTTACTCCAAGACCTAATGGTAGATCCATAAACACTTCACCTAAGACCAGCTGTAATCAATGTACCTCCAGGAGGGGTGTTTTTTTGAAAAAAAATTGCCCACCAGTGAGATGAAAAAAACCCATATAGTGACACGAAAATAAATCGCTTACCTAACTCTGTACAAAGGTATACATTAAAATCGAAATAAAAAAAACCCGCATTTGGCAGTGGAAAAAACAACAACTCCGCCTGACCCAAACTCTCATGGCGCGTCAATAAGTAAACTCTAAATTAACCACACTTTCAATTCATATTTTTGTTCAATACACCTACAGATATACTGGTAGTGCTTGGATACCACTAGATAACGATGGCGGTGCATGGGATCTACGATCATATGTAAATCTTACTCCAAGACCATTTGGAAGGCTCATAAATACGTCACCTACGACCAGCATGTCGCCAGTGGTTAATGTACCTCCTGGTACAACAAGCACCATAGCCATACCAAGTAAGTTAGCTGACAGTGGCGTAGCGTGGGTCATCATATTGAGGGGGCACCGTCCATGATTGGGGGTGGGGGTGGGGGAACCGGGTCTGATTGGGAGAAACAAGTGGGGTTTTTCTGTGGGATTATTTTAACATTTCAGATCTATTTGGGGGTGGGGCAGATGCCCCCGTGCCCCTATGACGCTACGCCACTGAGTTAGCATACTGTTTCCCCGGACTGTTTCATTGGCCAGTGAGGCAGATAATTATTTCATGTTAGTTTTTAAAGGAAAGAAGATTGATGGCGAACAACACCCATTCGTTAGACGTGTTATTAAATTGCCTCAGATAGACAAGGGTTGCTGATAGAAGTTAGAAGTATATTGTTTCATTAGGTGCCTTCCACTATAGAATGGTGGGTGATGAACTGATGCCGTGGCTGAATTTCTTGTTTTAACTGTTTATCACATTACTATTATAACAGCTGCAGATGCAGACGGCGACTTTGTAAGATGTCGATGGGCTACAGGACAAAGTGTGACTCAGCCTTCAACAAGTATTTTGAGACTTGATAAAGTAAGTGGACAGACGAGTGGTCAGGTCGGCAAACGAAAGCAGATATACAGGGTGTCCCAGAATGATCTATACCGAACAAGATGGATTTTTTTTAGGTATGAAGGGCATGTTAAATGGTCATATTGTTTTGCATTTTAAGTTCTACACATATTTAGCTTTCTCAGATTTTTTAGATTTTAAAAATTGGACGTTTCTAGTAGAAGTTATAGAAGATTGCGTAAACATTGTGAATTCTAAGTTTTGACAACGCAACCTATTTTGAAAATCTGTAACATTACTAACCGTTAAGCACAAAGTTATTTGGAAAAAGTTATGCAGGTATTTTAGTTGTGCCCTGTTCATATTTTCACTAAATAGCCGATATCTATCTATTATTTATGACGCTAGGAAGCAATCATTATATGGAATTAAGGATTTGTGGCCTAATCCCATTCTTTCTTTGGCGGTAGTTTTAAATATAGTTATTGTGGTGTGAGGTCCCTGTCATTTGAAATGCTTGCATAGATCGAACTGGTTGTGGTACAGAAAAGACGGCTCCTCAATTTACTGTACAGCAGCGTGGATTTCTTTCAAAAACTTACTGGCAAACCGGCAGCTATGTTGCGACGCAAGAAGAACTGTAAGAACTAGAGCGAACATTGCAGCTGTCCGGCAATATTTAAGGCACAACCCCAACAGTAGTTGTCGTCGAAATGCTGTGCCAAACATCCCACGTTCTTCATTTAATCGTTTCGTGTCATTTTTCAAAGGTATGCGAGTCGTTTTTCATCGATTTTACATTATTGCATGCCACGCCAAAACAAATAAAGGTAGCGTGCTGAAATTAACAGAATAAGTTAATGTCCAACATTATAATGCTGGTATCAAAAATAGATACACTGCCCGTCTTCTATTTTTATTTATTTTTGCAAACACTGGGACACCCTGTACCTGCCAAAGTTGGAACCAGCATGACCTTTGATTAATGAATTACATTCTAATTACAACGCATCATCTGTTTTGTAAATATTTACTTGTAGATGTAGATATTGCAATTATATTTTGGAAGCAGATTGATTACAATGTTCTTATTTCCCATGTCAAAAGACCTTACCTGCATAATATTAGAGATGAAATCAAAACTCGACCGGCAGTCGACCGCCGGTTCCGGGCAATTCCGATCCATTGGAGCAGATTTCTATTGTTCTAAACATTTGAACGCGGTTTCGACAGCCAGTAACAGACTAACCAACTTTATCCCTTATTATTATAATATTATGTTATTTATTGACATAGGCAAAGTTACCCATGGGTCGGTAATGTTTTGAAGTATGTGTATTTTTTTAATATAAATGTTTGGCAATGTCATTTTAAAAATGATTGTTATTTATCAGGCAAAGACACTCTAATCAATCACGTGGTGAAAATGATGTGAACTTAACACCTAATATAAACCTTTATGTTTATTTATTTGCATTTTATATTCACAGGTCTCTTGCACCATAAGGTTCACAGCCACTGGTACCATTTGGGGTGTTGCGATATATATTGAAGATTTTCTTACCAGTACCTCAACAACTCCTCTTAGTAGAGTCCCACTGCAGTTTTTGATTCAGGTGAAGGCATTACCGAGTGGATGTACAGCCACTAAGCCTGCACTGATTGCACCGTCTCCAACCCATGGGTCTGAGATTACAATAGATACAGAAGCAGTATATAGGGTACAAATACGTGGGAGGCAAGTTTCATCAACAACTCCGTGAGTTATTACTACTAACTGAACAACATGGTAAAACTCGGCTCCTCGTCTTCCTCCACTATCTTCCTCATTTCTTCTCATTTTAAATTATCACCATCATCATGATCATCATCGTCATGATGATGATGATGATGATGATGATCATTATCATCATCATGATGATCATGCAACCCATTCTCATTCTTATTTTGTACATATGATACAAATGGTCAAAGCAGTTAAAATGTATATATGATACAAATTAGACCATGCGCAAGAATGGATGCGCAGAAGTCAAGGATCATCAACATCATCATCATCAAATTATACGGCAGTAAATAGCGCCCTCTTTTGATCAAAATTCACTTTAGTAAGTACTTTTTTAAGAGAGTTAATAAATATTTGAGTTAATAAGTGACACTATAAAATGTAAAAAGCAGAATTTTGTTAAGTTAAAAACTGAAATGAGGTATGGGGCTGGCTGGGGGTGGCTACGGGGCGTTAGCTCAAGGACAATATTGTTCAAGGTTGCGCCGCAGGCCTATAAAGAAACAATGTTGCTCCCAATACAATAGCAAACAAGCTTAAACTGTAAATTAGCCACCGATAGAGGGCAGGGCCTGAAGAATGAGGGAAATTATGGGGTAAAAATTGTAAAAAAATAGAAAGTGTGAAATGGGTGACGGGCTGTCTCTAAGTATGGATATCCTTAAGGTTACACTAGCCCTAACCCTAACCTTCGGGCATACCGGCCCTGCTGTATTGATGTTTTTGTTGATACTGGGACCCTAACCCCTAACCCTAACCCTAATCCTAAGCCTAATCCTAACCCTGACCCACTAACCCAAACCCTAACCCCCTAACCCTAACCCTAACCCTAACCTCCTAAGCCTAACCCTAACCCTAATCCCCTAACCCTAACCCTAATCCCCTAACCCTAACCCTAACCCTAACCCCTAACCCTAACCCTAACCCTAACCCTAACCCTAACCCTAACCCTAACCCTAACCCTAACCCTAACCCTAACCCTAACCCTAACCCTAACCCTAACCCTAACCCTAACCCTAACCCTAACCCTAACCCCTAACCCTAACACCCTAACCCTAACCCTAACCCTAACCCTAACCCAACCCTAACCCTAACCCTAACCCCCTAACACTAACCCTAACCCTAACCCACTAACCCTAACCCTAACCCTAACCCACTAATCCTAACCCTAATCCACTATCCCTAACCCTAACCTTAATGTAACATTGACCAACAGTAACCTTAATGTATAAAATTGGCCAAAAGCAACATTAATGTAACACAGAGGGCGCTAATTACTGCCGTGCTAAATATACAAAATAAGCATCATCATCACTTCAGTGCAGAGGATGATTTAAGGAAGCCCCATCATGCACTGTAAAAGTGTTATCACTAGAGTTTCAACTGCCACTTTACTTTTCAAATCCCATTGAACTCTGTGCAAAAGATGTTGTTTTAGAATTGCCCGTGTGTCATTATTAGTTGGTCGATTTCAGATCTAAAGTGATGTATGCATGAAGGATAATCCACACCTTCTGTAGATAACATAAAATGTGAAATCGACCAACCTTTAGAAGGTGTTTTTATTGTAAATATATCTGTCCAAATTCAAATTTAACCATGCACGTGTGTATGCAGTGGGCGGGCAGTGGTGTGTGTTCACTCACACAGCTGTGCTAACCGCAAGACTTGCTGGGAAGTGCTTAAATCATCCTCTGACTTCAGTGAAATGCGCAGAAGTCGGATTTTTCTTAAAATGTAATATATTTACATTTTAATCTTTCTATTGCGCATGCCTTAAAATGTATCATATAAACAAAATTAGGTGTTCACGATTTGTAACATATGTACAATTTAGCTAGAGAATGACTTGGATCATGATGATGATGATGATGATCATCATCATCATCGTCATCATCATCATCATCATCATCATCATCATCATCATCATCATCATCATCATCATCATCATCATCATCACGTTGCAAAAAAAAAAGCCTGTCACCCATTTCACACTTCCTACTTTTTAAAAATATTTACCCCTTAATTTCTCTCATTCTTCAGGCCCTGCCCTCTATCGGTGGCTAATTTACAGTTTAAGCTTGTTTGCTATTGTACGAGGGGCAGTCAGTATGTTTTAAGAGTTGACTCGTGACGTCATATGTGGATTGTTTTCATGCCATTTCTCAATGATTACATAAACACTGTACCTTTGTCTTTCAAACAACACATGTAAAAATTATATCATACACATGATTACGTAACAGCATTAGCATAAAATCAATATACTAGGGACACTGCCAAATCACGCAAAAAGGCGGGCCTTTTAAATTACAGAAAAAACGTGTGTTTACTCTCTAAATTCCTAAGATTTAAAAATAAGTCTAAGAGACTTATTAGAATGACAAAACCTTTCAGAGACTTAAAATTCAAATCTTTATTAGAGTAAAATTTAAATCCATTAGATTTGAATTTTAAGTCTTTTCAAAGTTTTGTCCTTCAAATAAGTCCCTGGAATTTAGAGAGTACAATGTCCGAAAAACAGCAAAAGTACAAGGTGCGTATGGCTAGTTTTGGGCAGGAATAAACACTAGGTCCTCCGTTTGCATTTGGTAAAATATGAGACTTGCCATTAAACGTTGGTGGAAATGGGACGTCTGGAAACTTCAACAACTTTAGGGCTTGAATGGAAGCAAAATTATTCTGCAAAAATGGCGAAAATGAAAAAGCAGTTATTACAAACGACAGTAATTATCTCCAAAATGAAACAGACTAAAATATAATGACTGGTCACGTGTGAGAGCTGGTACTCAGTGCGATGATAAATGGTGCAAATGAAACAACAATCTGCGCATGCGCAGGTGGGATGACCGATACAACATGGTGGAAATGCACGAAAATTGCTAAATTCCATGTAAATAGGGCCTAAAATATTACAAAATGCTATAAAAACTGTAATTTAAATATTCATATGAATTTTTATGGATGATCTCAACCTGAAATGAACAGAAAAGTTTTAAAAATAAATTTCTCATTCAAACGATGGCCTCTCTCTTTGTACCACTACTTTTTGTATAAATGTAACAATGGTGCAATAACAGTTATATTTTAATCACGGATTTAAATATTTTCTAGGGAGACTCCCGTTGAAATGTTTGGAGATTAGTCAACAGAACTGGCAAAAAAAAAATTTCCACGTTTGCTATTTTTGGCAATATCAAGATTTTCAAAGCAAGAAAAGCCTTGTTAAAAAAAAAAAAAAGACATATTTGACCACGCATTTTAAATAAACTAAAACCTTTACAGCCCAACAAACATGGTTTAATGAACGGGTAGTATGTTTTCTATTACTGTTCCAAAAGGCAGCATTCTCCATTCTTTTATTCTCGAGAAAATATAGAAAATACAACAATACCTCATTTCAGCCTCTTAAATGCCATGAAAACGACCCACAAATGACGTCACGATTCAACTCTTAAAACATACTGACTGCCCCTCGTATTGGGAGCAATCACCATCACAATCCCATCACCATCGTCATCATCATCATCAACCTCACCATCATCATCATCATCATCATCATCATCATCATCATCATCATCATTATCATTATCATTATCATCATCATCATCATCGTCATCATCATCATCATCATCATCATCATCATCATCATCATCATCATCATTACTTTTTTTTATTTATTATTAGTGCCACTCACAACCCATTTACTGTTTTAAAGCGTTTTATCCGGACTAGATAGCGTTTTAAATGTTCAAAATACCGCGAGAGCATGATACTTGACATTATGTGATTAGAAATGAAACTATATTTTTTAAAATTTGATTGTCAAATTAATAGAAAGGTAGGCATATATTCCAAACTATTGTCCACGACTGTTTTATTTTCAATGAATTTCACTCCTTAAGGGGGTACTACACCCCTGTGGTAAATTTGTGACTATTTTTGCATTTTTCTCAAAAATTAATAACACATTGGTAACAAAAGTTATGTATATTATTGGGGCAAGGAATCAATTACTACACTGAAATTTCAGTGAATCAATACAAGCGGTTCAGTAAATATGAGAGGAAATGAGGTACATCCTAGCGGTACCTCATTTTCTATCACAAGTATCAAACCGCTTGTCTTGGGTCACTGAAATTCCAGTGTAGTAATTGAATTCCTTGCCCCTATAATATACATAACTTTTGTTACCAGGGTGTTATTAGTTTTTGAGAAAAATGCAAAAATATTCACAAATTTATTGAGGGGTGTAGTACCCCCTTAAACATAATCGAATGAAACATATTTATTTTCTAATTAACTGTACTTTATTTTTGAAGAATTACCAACATCGCGACCAATTTTGCTAGAGAATGACTTGGATCATGATGATGATGATGATCATCATCATCATCATCATCATCATCATCATCATCATCATCATCATCATCATCATCATCATCATCATCATCATCATCATCACGATGCAAAAAAAGCCTGTCACCCATTTCACACTTCCTACTTTTTAAAAATATTTACCCTTAATTTCTCTCATTCTTCAGGCCCTGCCCTCTATCGGTGGCTAATTTACAGTTTAAGCTTGTTTGCGATTGTACGAGGGGCAGTCAGGATGTTTTAAGAGTTGACTCGTGACGTCATATGTGGATTGTTTTCATGCCATTTCTCAATGATTACATAAACACTGTACCTTTGTCTTTCAAACAACACATGTAAAAATTATATCATACACATGATTACGTAACAGCATTAGCATAAAATCAATATACTAGGGACACTGCCAAATCACGCAAAAAGGCGGGCCTTTTAAAAAAAAAAAAAAACGTGTGTTTACTCTCTAAATTCCTAAGATTTAAAAATAAGTCTAAGAGACTTATTAGAATGACAAAACCTTTCAGAGACTTAAAATTCAAATCTTTATTAGAGTAAAATTTAAATCCATTAGATTTGAATTTTAAGTCTTTTCAAAGTTTTGTCCTTCAAATAAGTCCCTGGAATTTAGAGAGTACAATGTCCGAAAACAGCAAAAGTACAAGGTGCGTATGGCTAGTTTTGGGCAGGAATAAACACTAGGTCCTCCGTTTGCATTTGGTAAAATATGAGACTTGCCATTAAACGTTGGTGGAAATGGGACGTCTGGAAACTTCAACAACTTTAGGGCTTGAATGGAAGCAAAATTATTCTGCAAAAATGGCGAAAATGAAAAAGCAGTTATTACAAACGACAGTAATTATCTCCAAAATGAAACAGACTAAAATATAATGACTGGTCACGTGTGAGAGCTGGTACTCAGTGCGATGATAAATGGTGCAAATGAAACAACAATCTGCGCATGCGCAGGTGGGATGACCGATACAACATGGTGGAAATGCACGAAAATTGCTAAATTCCATGTAAATAGGGCCTAAAATATTACAAAATGCTATAAAAACTGTAATTTAAATATTCATATGAATTTTTATGGATGATCTCAACCTGAAATGAACAGAAAAGTTTTAAAAATAAATTTCTCATTCAAACGATGGCCTCTCTCTTTGTACCACTACTTTTTGTATAAATGTAACAATGGTGCAATAAAAGTTATATTTTAATCACGGATTTAAATATTTTCTAGGGAGACTCCCGTTGAAATGTTTGGAGATTAGTCAACAGAACTGGCAAAAAAAAAATTTCCACGTTTGCTATTTTTGGCAATATCAAGATTTTCAAAGCAAGAAAAGCCTTGTTTTTGTCAAAAAAAAAAAAGACATATTTGACCACGCATTTTAAATAAACTAAAACCTTTACAGCCCAACAAACATGGTTTAATGAACGGGTAGTATGTTTTCTATTACTGTTCTAAAAGGCAGCATTCTCCATTCTTTTATTCTCGAGAAAATATAGAAAATACAACAATACCTCATTTCAGCCTCTTATTTCCCTTAACAAAAACGCCTCAATTTCACCAGGTGACTCTAGACCATTGATTTTATGCTAATGCTGTTACGTAATCATGTGTGTGATAGAATTTTTACATGTGTTGTTTGAAAGACGAAGGTACAGTGTTTATGTAATCATTGAGAAATGCCATGAAAACGACCCACAAATGACGTCACGAGTCAACTCTTAAAACATACTGACTGCCCCTCGTATTGGGAGCAATCACCATCACAATCCCATCACCATCGTCATCATCATCATCAACCTCACCATCATCATCATCATCATCATCATCATCATCATCATCATTATCATTATCATCATCATCGTCATCGTCATCATCATCATCATCATCATCATCATCATCATCATCATCATCATCATCATCATCATCATCATTACTTTTGTTTATTTATTATTAGTGCCACTCACAACCCATTTACTGTTTTAAAGCGTTTTATCCGGACTAGATAGCGTTTTAAATGTTCAAAATACCGCGAGAGCATGATACTTGACATTATGTGATTAGAAATGAAACTATATTTTTAAAATTTGATTGTCAAATTAATAGAAAGGTAGGCATATATTCCAAACTATTGTCCACGACTGTTTTATTTTCAATGAATTTCACTCCTTAAGGGGTACTACACCTGTGGTAAATTTGTGACTATTTTGCATTTTCTCAAAATTAATAACACATTGGTAACAAAAGTTATGTATATTATTGGGGCAAGGAATCCAATTACTACACTGAAATTTCAGTGAATCAATACAAGCGGTTCAGTAAATATGAGAGGAAATGAGGTACATCCTAGCGGTACCTCATTTTCTATCACAAGTATCAAACCGCTTGTCTTGGGTCACTGAAATTCCAGTGTAGTAATTGAATTCCTTGCCCCTATAATATACATAACTTTTGTTACCAGGGTGTTATTAGTTTTTGAGAAAAATGCAAAAAATATTAGCAAATTTATTGAGGGGTTTAGTTGCCGCTTAATCATAATCGAATGAAACATATTTATTTTCTAATTAACTGTACTTTATTTTTGAAGAATTACCAACATCGCGACCATTTCACCAAGAGGAATGACTAGATCAAGTGTTATTGCAGCAGGGAATGAGGCATATATCATTGTTACTTGGACCCCAGAAGCGTCTCAAGAAGGACCTAATTTATTCTGCTTTTCTGTGTCTGATAAGTGGTACGAACAAACATATTCTAAAAGACTGTAGTCCTTTCAACCACTAATTTTATCATGATATTTTTTCAAATTGTTATATATGTATTATGCAAATGCTCGTCACAAGTTATGATGCTCTGTGCCGCGGCGGGTTTTTTACATACATAGTTTAGCATGTTAACGATACACACCGACACCGCCTGGCTAATAATTATTTGGTGCAGAAGGGACACTAAAATGAATACACGGGATCGATACACGTGAATTGCTATGCACGATTTTGATATCAGACGAAAATCTTCTGATACCGGGTTAGAAAATGATGAATGTCTCCCGTCATGATTTTTTTCTCAAGAAACCAGATTTGGTCTGATAAACTTGGAAATACGTGTTGAACAGATATGATAGTCGCTAGAATGCGCTTTGAAAATTGGCCGTGCGCTTTGAACTCAAAATTTGACCATTTTATATTGCGTTGGTCCTGTTATGGACTACAGCGTGCAGCGTGTAGTACAGCTGCACTCACTGTAGGCAGTATAAAAGTCGATGACCATTGACCTCAATGGGGTATACAAGCTTAATCACGCACAACCAAGATCGATTACCCGGCTATTGTGAGTAGCCTTAGTTATGTCCCTCGACTAATTATTAGTTTAAAAGAGCTTTAAAGGTTTGAACCAAATGGCTAATCGTGGCTGTGGATTTAACCTACCATGGCGATTCCTGCCATGAAGATATAGGGTCGAAGACACTGTGCGATAGTCCTACTGAGGCACGAACTACGAAGAGGTGTTTTGTTTTGCAACCCAAATGCCCTATAATTTTTATTTTTCCATTTCAAACGTCACATACCGTTTTATTTGATTATACCAAAATAAGTACAATAATTCCGCACCTAATGTCGAGATGACGTCATGATGTGAGCACGACCTCACAATATTGGGAAACGTGCGTAACAGTAAAGGCAAAATTAATAAAACTACCAAGTTTAAAGTCCATATCCCTCAGAATAATTATACAAGAGGAAAAACATATTATGAATTTTACTGGTCGGCCTTAAGGCGATATAATACCCCGATTTTCATCAGTACCCCTCTTCTTTTTTTTCTTGCAAATTTATTAAGTACATATATATGTTTATCACCTCATGTCCTGAACTTATAAAATATATCTACATATAAAGTGACTTTCAACCATTTTAGTAAGTAATTTTAGCCCTATATATTTTTTGTTTACTGTAACCTAGTAACTCAGATATGTGTTTCATAACAAACCATAATTTATTCTTTACAAAATGTTCAAGTAGGGTACATGAATAGAATACATTAAATCCTTTGTTATACTCTCTATAGAAAATCTATAGTGGTGCATGCAAAATACCTACCATGATATAACACTGAATAAATTAAATAAACACTTATACAATAGATGCATAGTCATTAGTTGTTAGGAGAAGAAAAGGCTATTAGGTCACCGTATGTCAGGTTATAGGTCAATTGGTTCAGGTCAAATTTAAGCATCAATTTTGAATACACATGTGAGAGTCTGTGATATCATATGAGGCATAATTTTGATATTCTGTCTTTAACTGGATATATATCGAGAATTGCATGGTGGATATACTAATATACCTTGGGATGTAAATGGTGAGTACAATTTAGAATGCCTAGTTGAGACGGATTTCACAAATAAATATAAAATAGTTACCAAAATCACAAAAGCTAAGCTTACGGAAAACTACCCAATATGGTTGTATAGGTGACAAGAAATACAATTTTTTTCATCATTGCTGTAGTATGGTTGTTGTAACCTGTTACCTATGGCTTAATTAAGTTTCAGTGCAATAATGTCGCAAGTTAAAAATACAAAATCTAGCTCAACATTGAAAATAGAAGCATTTTAACCAGTTCCTTTTTGATAGTTGTGGAGCACCAAGTTCATGAAGTCATAAAAGAAATCAGGAACCACTTATTCCCATTTTACATATCAACTTTATTTCCCTAATGTGTTAGCAACACATACCCAAAATTTTAACGAAATCCGTTGATAGTAAGCTTTCCAAAATGAAGTGAATTTAAATCATCAGTGATGTACCTCCTTTTGGCTTCTATCTGTAAAAGCATGTAAGCTACATTGATACCGATACCACCAATAAAACGAGAAGATTTGCCCCTTCATTTTGCATACCACTTTGTCCAATTTTTTTTTGTAATTTCTTCACAAAATGCAAAAAAATGCAAAAAAAAAATCAATGGGTCATAGGGCCTGCACTTTGGCTCGTTTTTTGCAGGTTTACATGGTCCAATAATCACAAGATGACTGACATGTGGTAACAAAGGAAGCAGTCACTGCAATTTGATTATGTCCCATATGATTGGCCATTCAAGACACCCCTGTGAATATACTATAGCGGCCTTTTCAAAATATAATACCTGTTTGCTTGACTGCATTGACAATACCCGGGAACAATACACACAGTATATGCATTGGACAAACTTTTTACAATAAGCAGGATAAGTGATAATGTGACCTCCAGATTTATACATCGTTCGTCTCGCACACTGACAACATTTGATTGAATGGACTGTAGGCTACTGCGCCGTGATTACGGTGAAGGACACAGGTTCAAATCCTTTGTTTGGAGCCAATCGATAAAAGCATGCAGGGCCTCTATACCCATGCACAGTTTATCCCTACATAACCTATGTCTTGAATACGCTGGCAAAGTTATGTAATAATCGGATTAATGCTAGGCTATATAGCAGTAGGTAAAAACAAGTTTTGAATAATCCGCGCTATAAAGTCCAATTCAGTGATCCCAGCGAAAGTGAAAAAAAAAATCAAATTGTTACGTTTATAAATTTTTTAATGAAAAACAAATGGCAAAAAAACAAAACAGGAAAACGACAGTATTGACGAAGTTGAAGCCCCATTCAAATACATGTAGCTAATTTATATACTGTCAGTACCGGTATATAAATTACAGACTCACGTAAATGCATTATTTTTTGTCTTAGACACACGGCTTTCGGCTGAACCACTGCACTAGCAAGCTATGTTATAATATTTATTTCAATTGTCATAAATTACAAACATGAAAAAAAAACCACTAAAAGCAATTTAAATGACAATCCAGGAAAGAAGAAATAGACTAAACAGTCCAAACACAATGTGTTCTTCTTTCCTGATTATAAGTACATATAAACATAATAATACATTCAAGATACATGTACACATGAACACTCTAAGACATAACATATGCACATAGGATGTATCAACAGAGCACAAGATAGGCCGCGGCAGCAAAATAAATTAATACACATGTGAACAATGTTACTACCTTAGAGTGGGCCTACATGTAACTCAAATTATACAGTTAGCACATCTATGACAATGACGAAAGGTACAAAATCAGCCATAGGCCTTTAGATAGCAGAAGACACCAATGTGGTGTTTTATGACCTTTGACATTCTTTTGTGGCGAGTGACATGGTCTTTCAATTCACGCCGAGTGTCCTTGACAGGTTTGACTATGCTTCAGTGGTCATGAAAGAATTCAAAAGATAACCTCTGCCCCAATAATCCCAAGCAATTGTCTGAAACTGCTCCTCGGATCATAAGAACTCAGTCCTCAAATGATAGTCATAATAATGTCCAAAATATAAAATTAACTGACTATCATTGAAGACTGAGTTCCGCAGTCTAGTATCCAAAATCTGAATTTTGATGATTTTTACGATCGCCGGGATGAAAAAAAAAATCAAAAAATCACTGAATGGGCCTTTAGTTCCCTCCTCTCCTTACCCTGGCAATATAAATATAAAAAAAATAAAACAAGAAAAGAAAAAAAAAAGAAAAAGAAAATTAACCAAATTAAGGGATCTGGAATGAGCGTTTTGAGCGTTTCGATAGTATATTTTGTGGGACATGAGAGCACATCAGACATATCGAATTGCATTCTGAATACGAAGAATGTCTTTCTGATATCAAATAAATTTCATTGTTTGAAATTCACGATATAATACAAATTTTATGACAAATTATTAAAACTAGGCGGTTACCCGTATCTCGCGGTTTTCGGCTATCATAATTATTGGCTTTCGCAGATCTCAGAATTAGGGTGTGTCCTTTGGCTAGGTCTGACAAAAAGGTCACCGTGAAAACTTTTGTTTGTTAGTTTGACCTATGACCTCTTAACCGTAGGTCTGACGAAAAGGTCACCGTGGAAACTTTTGTTTGTTAGTCCAAGGTCAACACACCCACCAAGTTTGAGCTCCATAGAGACAATTTGAAATTTCTACCTTTTTTGACCTATGACCTCTTAACCGTAGGTTTGACAAAAAAGGTCACCGTGGAAACTTTTGTTTGTTAGTCCAAGATCCACCCACCCACCAAGTTTGAGCTCCATAGGGGCAATTTGAAATTTCTACCTTTTTTGACCTATGACCTCTTGACCGTAGGTCTGACGAAAAGGTCACCGTGGAAACTTTTGTTTGTTAGTCCAAGGTCAACACACCCACCAAGTTTGAGCTCCAAAGGGGCAATTTGAAATTAGACTTCAATTGGACTTGACCCCGGCCTTGACCTTTGACCTTAAAAAATATTAACTCGTTCTTCCTCATACCAAGCTGCACCCACCCACCAAGTTTGAGGAATGCGCGACCCCCGGTCTCCGAGAAAAGAGGCGGACAGACAGACAAACAAACGTACAGATTCTGGTGAATTATAGTAGGATTTGATATTTTTCACATTTTTGATATATAACAGTCCTCGAAGTAAATATCATAAATCTAATGTTATATTCTTAAACAGTCCTTGGCATACCATACATGTATAGGCCTATGTATAGTAAATTTGTCTGATGTATCTGTTTTGTGCTGTTTAAGCAAATAGTTAAACATAATTTCCATAAAATGTAAGCTTTTACTGTCAGATATGTCCCCTTTTAATTTTGAGCAGAACAAGTGAGGTAAAGCAAAGAAAATTGGAATTTACTACTACTAGCGCCAATGAATGTTATACGATTGTAAAACGGTACGATCCTCTGGGGTGGGTGGGTGTGTGTGGGTGTGTGTGGGGGGGGGGGGGTGTGTGTGTGTCCTGCACGCGTATTTTTTCTGCAACTATAACGGGACGCAATACGATACCGGTATGTTATAAGAATCAAACTTACAAGAAAGATGGCTCTTGTCAAATCCTACAATTCTGTCAGAGAAATATGCATATTTGCATTAAATTTTTAATTAATTTACATAATTGATTAACTAATAAATATTTTATTTAATGATTTACCATAATTCCAAATATGTCAAACAATATGTCAAATTAAAGCTAATGAAATGCTTTATAAATTGGTCAGAGCGCATTTTGCAGAATGCATTTAGTACTTTAGTTACATGATTTTTGCTATACACGCATAGGAGCTGTACTTTTAAAATCCGCGCCTAATCAATAATAATAGTCTTTCACTCCATTGTCAAAGTACTGTGCTCCCTGTAGCATTATGGAGTGACCAGGTCCTAGAGTGTGATGGTTTTGTAGCAGATGACAGTGCTCATTCAAGCCTGTCAAGGTCAGTTAGTAGCCACTTGCTGAATGGATGGCCATTATCAACTATCAAAGAGATGCATTGTGCAGCTGCCAATCACAGTAGAGGTTTGATAACATTTGGTTAAAAACCCAAATGTGATATAAGGACAATGCTGTGCATGTTGGTACTTAATTGTTTGGATTCTTACGTTGAAATTCCCTTGTATTAGTAGTTTTATGTGTAGTGTATAGTGGTCATAAATTATATAGCTTTTAAATTTTGGGCATTTTTGCTCTGTTGCACTGTACCATTATGGAATTTGAGTAAATCAATTACCGACACAAGCAGGTATACAGTGTATTATTTTATTTTTATTTCGTATCTCAGGAGCACAGCTCACTTGGTAAGGCATCAGAATTTGGTACACTAGCGCTTCGAACTTTAAATCGGAAGGTGGTGAGTTCGAGCCTCATCACGGTCACATTAATTTTATAAACCAAATATTGTTCGAACTTTTCATATTTGTTTTTCTTTTATTGTTTCTTTCTTTTCTTTTTTTTTTTTTTTTTTTCTTGTTTTATTTTTTTTTTTTTTTTTTTTCTTTGATTCATATTGCCAGTGTAAGGAGAGGAGGGAACTAACGGCCCATTCAGTGATTTTTTTTCATCCGGACGATCGTAAAAATCATCAAAATTCAGATTTTGTACAAGACTGCGGAACTCAGTCTTCAATGATATAGTCAGTAATAATCTTTTGGTCATTTTAATATATGACTATCATCATTTGTTGACTGAGTTCTTATGATACATCATCCGAAGAGCAGTTTCAGACAATTGCTTGGGATTGTTGGGGCAGAGGTTATCTTTTGAATTCTTTCATGACCACTGAAGCAGAGTTAAACCTGTCAAGGACACTCGGCGTGAATTGAACTGACCATGTCACTCGCCACAAAAGAATGTCAAAGGTCATAAAACATCAACTTGGTGTCTTCTTACACCACATTTCGCCATAATTCATTCTAGAAACGCTTGCTGTTAGAATAAGAAAAATTTTAATGCTAAATTATTGCACATTCTAGGGAAGCGTGGTTACTGTTTTGAAATAACCGAGTGAGAGGGTTTTCAAGAAAATATTTTTCCTGTCAAAACTGAAGCATCCTCTGTATAAAAGAAAATATGAATATTAACTGCACATCATATATAACTATTCGTGATACCCAAATGTGGCACATTTGAGGTCGTTTATGAGGCAGAGAATTTTATTTCAATTTTATATACGCCAAAATATTTTTTAATTGAGCAAGAATAAGGATAGAAAAAACGTTAAAAATTCTATGTATAAATAACATTAGACCCGGCAAAAGATTACTGTTTCGTTTTTATGGTATTCTAATCTTTTATTTCCCGAAGAAACATTTGGGATCTAAAATGGATTTTTTATGTAATTGATAAAAACATCGAACGTGTATACAAGAAAAATGGTAGGTTCCTCTATAGTATTTTACTGACCATGCTAATGTACTGACACCGTGCGAGCACATGTCAAAATCGATATAATGTATTGTCCATATAGACGCGCATTTATCATTTATTATTGTCGGATTAACAACAATTGAGCGCTATTAATACACATTAATGTTTTTAGGCAAATAAAATTCCAAAATATGGTACGTTTTCTGCTTTTGCTTGTCACGTGGTAGGCCTATATTGAAGTTGCGATTATATCTTCAAATAAGTTTCAAATGGATTCCATCAAGACAAGTGGACGAGTGGTCTAAGGCGCTAGGCTCATAGAGCATATCCAAAGCGGCGTGGTGGCGCCGTGAGTTCGAACCCCGCCTCTGCCAAACTTTAATAGAAGTAATATTAAAATTTAACTTTTTTAAATTTCATATTGGGGAAATGTGACTGGGAGAATTTATGTATGGCGTGGAGTGGTGTGGTGTCTTCTGCTATCAGCCCTAAGCCGTGTAGGCCTATTTAAGACAAAAATAATGCATTTACGTGAATCTGTAATTTATATACTGACAGTATATAAATTAGCTACATGTATTTGAATGGGGCTTCAACTTCGTCGATACTGCCGTTTTCTTGGGTTTTTTGCCAATTGTTTTCATTAAAAATTTTTTATAAAAGTAACAATTTGATTTTTTTTTTCACTTTCGCTGGGATCACTGAATGGGGCTTTGCAACGCGATATATTCAAAACTTGTATTCACCTACTGTTATAGCATTAATCCGATTATTACACAACCTCGCCAGCGTATTCAAAACATCCAATGCAAATAATCACCTAGATTGTGACGTATCATACCGTAAATATGGCGGAGTACTCAAATTCATTCAACAAAAGCATGATTACAAGCTATTGCAATCTACCGCGACAGCTCGTCTCACACACATAACAAATGCACTATACGATCAAATAGGTTGACGAAAACGTTTGATTGAATGCACTGCATTGTGCCATGATTACGGTGAAGGACACCGGTTCAATTCCTTTGTATGGAGCCAATCAATAATTTCACGCACATCCTCTATTATTGCCCAATTATTTCCCGGGATGACTGTAAAAGAGCTATTGTTATAATGTTTGATGAAATCGTGTTTAACTACCGTATTTGCTTAAGAACGGCACAATACAGATAAAGCAGGCAGATTTACTACATGTGGTACATGTATATACATATAGGGAATGTGAGTCGAGTATTACCTAATTATAATAGGGGCGTATCCAAAAATGAATTCACGCCCCTTTCAAATGTCGAGCCAAAGTGCAGGCCCTATGTGTAGTACCCCCTTAACCATGGGTAAGACGGTGGGTTAACATTCGTATCACTAAAGTGAATGCAAAGGGGGTATTTAGGTGTAACAAACTTTGGGTCCCCGTTTGTGGACGAGGGTTAAATTAGTATTACACATAATTGCACATCATCGTGGCTATTTTCTAAGAATGAAACCCTGATTCCTTATATACACTGTTCTACATGATTGTACATGAATTTGACTCGGCAAGTGTAATATATTCATAAATACAAGTACTATACAATAGGGTAATTCATACAAGCAAGGATAATCAGAGGATATCTTATTTGCTCCTGTCTTTTTCTTTTTTTCTTTTCTTTAACCTACCAAGCCAATCGAGTGTCCAACGGTGTGTGACTTTGGTGGTTCAAAGTAAGTAATAGCAGTTTCAAATACCATATGAAATTATGTTGTCTTTAAATATAATATTATTTTGTAAAAAAGGTACATGAAAATATTCATCTGCCTTTTGAAAGCATCTAAGAAAAAGCAACATTGTTAACACGATATCGTGTACTCCAGAAAACATAATAACCTGTTTTAAATCAGCATCCCATTCACCTAAATTGAGTGTGGATCATCATTGGGATAATGATAATCGGACCCCCCCAAAAAAAAACTAGTTCGCGTCTGATATCACTTGTCAATCACTTGTCGTGATGATTGAAATTTCTGAAATCACAGCGTACCCTATGGTTAGTTTATCACATTCAAAGTCTTAGTAATAAGAAAGAAAGAACAATGTTTAGAAAAGTATTATCTTTGCCTTGTAAAGTACCGGCATCATTCGCCATTTTCTGCCATTTCTTTTCTCCGATGAAGGGGCTAAATGAGTCAGCCTACCTTTTACGCGCTACTAACCAATCACCGACTGGTCGTCAGACGCTAACTAGTTTCTTTATTTCTGACTGTTACTATAATTAGATGATTTTTTAATGTTTCAGATACGTGTGATCCTGCATGTATTAATGACGGCCTGTGTGTACTTCCTAATCAATGTGGATGTCTGATTGGATATACCGGTGATCATTGCCAAACTGGTATTTTGACTATACAGTTAGCAGCCTGGACAACCGATTCTTTTGTTCTGCAAGGCTCACTCAGTCATTTAATGAGGCAATACAAACGATCGAATTTGGTGTTGAAATGAGCTAAATTTTGAGTTACACCTTTTCAATGTAAAATTAATTTTCTCGGCCAAATAAAATGCAATTATTTTCATTTTTTCAGTAAATGTCAGGTCAAATTGTAGCGCTTGATACTGTATTTTTATTTCAAATCCTAGTGTTAAACTTAGGCGTGAAATTCAGTCATTTCGTGTAAGATTTTCGATTTTGATAGGCTTAAACTCTCCCCGCGAGCCTTTTTTTGGATCAACCTTTTAGCTTTTCAAAGTAATATAGTTCGCTAATGAAGGATTTTTCCCAACTTTCTAACGCACATCACCGTGAGCGATATATCATAGTTTTGTCAGAATTTCCGTTTTGATTTCACCACTTTTCACTCCCGCCTGAAAATTTTTTCAAAATCAACGCTGGAATCTAAGGCTGATACTAGCATTGTGGATCGATATCCCTGGGTTTAATAGGAATACCGGCATGGGTACAGTGTTGCCAGAACTTCAATATAGCAACGAAATTCCCAGGCCTAATATAGCGCTCCAACTGATCACAGCGGCGTAGCTGGGATTTTCTCTCTCTCCCTCTTTTTTCTTCTTTCTCCCTCCTTTTTCCTCTTTTTTCCTTGCACTAGGGGGCGGGGGCCCAAATAGGTAGTGGGGGTGTATGTAGGGAAACTTTGGGGTGGTACTCAACACACTTTAACCATGACTTCCAATGCAAGGCTTATTGTTGCCACAAATGTTTTTTCCCTTAAGGTTATAATAGGTTTTTTATAAACTTCCACACCTCTGCACCCACCCCACCCCATAGGCCTACATGTACATGATATTACATAATAATATATAGCATAGCTATACATTTAGGTATACGCCTACATGTCAAATTAAAAACAAACCCGAACACAAGTCTGAAGGGTGTAATGAAAATGGCAACCCGCGATGGGGGGCGAGGGGGGGGGGGTAGGTCATACAAAATTCAAATGGAGATAGGAGGGACAGAAGATTAAAATCCCGTATAATAACACGCTAATTTTTCTAGGTTTGGACCGTGGATTTTCCCATGGACCTCAAGCGTGCGTCTCTTTTAAGAGAAAATACGGACTAACCTAGGTAAACAAACAAACAGACAGACAAAATGGTTTTCATAATCATGGAATCCATATAAATTGAAATTGCAGGCTATCACGGGAGCAAATTTTTAAAATTCACCTTACCAGAAAACCCAATTGGGGATTTGGGCTACTAAATCGCTGGTCGGGCAATATTTGCTTTTCAATGGAAAATTGCCCTGGATGAGAACAATGAAAATATCGACTATTGGTGCTGGTTGCTCACGAGATAAAAGTACTGAGTTTGACATTTTCGCATCATGAAGGGAAAAAGGTAAAATAAAAACGGAAATTCTGATAAAACTATAATATATAGACCCACACGATGTGCGTTACAGAGGTGGGAAATATCTTTCTTTAGCAAACTATATTAGTTTGAGATGCTAAAAAACCAATTCCGTAAAAAGCTCGCAGGCGAACTCAAGCCCTATAAAAATCAAAAATATCACACTAAAAGACACAATTTGTTGCTTAATTTTAATACCAGGATTTAAAAAAAAATATATATCCAAGCACCAAGTTTTTAACTGACATTACTGAAAAAAAAAAAAAATATTGCTTTATATTTGACCGAGAAAATTAATTTCATAGCAAAAAGGTGTATCTCTGAATTGCGCTGATTTTAACATGTATCGATCGACTTTTAGCGCGACTAAGCATTTCTAAAGAATCGGTTGTGCAGGCTGCTAACTGTATATATTGAAACAGAAAGAATCAAATAATATAATAAATTTAAGTTAACCGCATTCGGCATGTGTATGGGAAATGGCTGATGTACAGGCAATGGCTGGTTAATTTGCCGTTTACTGTCGGACTGGTGCAATTGAGAAAAAACAAACATTTTAGTGTTTATGATTCTAGTATGTTGGATAGGCAAAAGTTCCTGTGGGGCTGGTAACTTTAATATTGGCTACCTACACTCACCATGAAAGATCAAGTTAACCCAATGCAGCCATTTGGTCATTTCACATGTTGAGTCTTAGTTTTGGGTTTGGTTTTGGTCACGTGGTTTCCTATTATCCTGCCTAACCACTTGGCTCACAAGATATTGAATTCTTTGTTTCTACCTTTTGTTAAAAACTGAACATTTGTATCATGCCGATTCGGTTTTCGTTCTTATAAGTGGTATGAAGAAGAAAATTATTTGGTTTTAAGCTCTGGTTTGAAGTTACCTGATCTAAGTATACAAAAGAAATGCTTAAATTTCGCAGTGCAATATTCACGAGGAGAGGAAATTGAGCATGGCAATCTACATTGAAAGACGTGGTTTACAAAATCGAATAAGCCATGGCTATTTTAGCTGTGAAAATATATAGACCATCGAAATATTTGCATTCGACATTTCAAAAGGGGCGACTATTGTAATTGTAGGTGTTATAAACAAAATCGATCCATGTCCTTAATCCCATGTACCAGAATCGATGGAAGGCCATTATATGACTTCCAATAAGCTAATGACTTTTACTGAAGCAATTTTTACTGGAAAAAGTAGAAGATAGAGGAGAGAAGAGATTGTGTGTGTGTGTGTGTGTGTGTGTGGGGGGGGTGTGGGGAGGTAAGGACAGGGAGAAAGAGAAACAGATGGGAGAGAGCATTGGAAGTGAAAAGAGAAGGGGGAGGAGCTCGAGATAGAGGAGATATCGAATGTAGGGGGGAGGGGGGGGGGGAGAAGGAGACACTTAGGGAAGAGGTGGTTATATAGGGGGGGAGAGGGGAGCCTAGGTAAGAGGTATGGGTTGTGCTTACCGGGGATAATAAACTAATTCATAATCAAATCATCTCCATGTATCGTTTATGTTTCATACAAACAAACAAAGCCCCATCCCAACCCATCCTTCAATATACGCGCATGTATATGATTTCTCGGCCTTGAACTCGGAGTGTAATATGCCACCTTCGACAGAGAGCATCAACTGTCGTCCGCGGGGATAGATTTCCGATATCAATCATGCGTGATAATAATTATGTTAGCACAATAGGCTATTGTATACTTCTGGTTATATACCCTATACAGCTCTATACTGTGTCCTCCCAGCATAATAGTGTTATGATTGCAGACCAGATCTGCTCTACTTTTTAATCCCTTGATTTTTGGTTTCTGAACAAAAGAGAAACCAAAACTAATGATTTGAAATGAGGGATTGTCTGGATCTCTGAATGTCACTTTGAGTTAAAACTAATAGTGTATTGTATTTCGTTATTAATTGAACGATGCTCCTATTCTTTTAGCGGTATGCGCTCCGATTTGCGCCAATGGCGGCGTATGCATTTCACCTAACACGTGCAAATGTACAAGTGACTACATCGGAGACGTATGTGAGATTCGTGATATACGTACGTATTAATAGATAAATCAATCAATCAATCAATCAATCAAACAAGCAATCAATCAATCAATAGATATGGCACAAGTACTGAATATATGTCGACAAATAATTCCCCTTAGGGATAAAAATCAAACATCAATCAAACAATCAATCAATCAATCAATCAATCAATCAATCAATCAATCAATCAATCAATCAATCAATCAATCAATCAATCAATTAAGCAATCAAGCAAGCAAGCAAGCATCAATAAATAAATCAATCAATCAATCAATCAATCAATCAATCAATCAATCAATCAATCAATCAATCGGACAGGTGGTTTGAATATAGGTCCGTAAATAATTCCACTAAGCCTATTATGTGTATAAAAATTAATCAATTAGTCAGTTAATCAATCAAGTTTGTTTTTATTATTTTTATGCGTATTTCCTATTAATGGATATGCATCGTAATTAATTTCGTAAATATCTTTCTTTTATTTTCGGCGTTTAGCAAACATCAGTTTTGGAAATGCGGCACACCGTGTTGATGAAATGGATGGAGTTGTAATATTATTACTGCAAAACTCTGGTCCAAAAACTGGAAGTGTCCGTAAGTAATGCCTTACATAAAATTCAAAATTTTTCAAGATCAGCGTTATCATTCTGTCCGGTACTCTAAGCGTGCAGCACAGTACCCCGGATCTGCCGATAGAATGCGGCAGTATTATCATTACATTGCTGCACTTTACTGACTACTTGTTTGGTAGAAATTGCAAAAATATAATATATTCGGGTGGAGCAGGATGAGCAGCTGAATGTGCAGATAAGTGGTGCTGATGTTGGGGATGGAATCAGTAATATCATCATCACAATTATTGACAATGATGGTAGGGGTATTAATACCGAGTTGAGCTGTATGAATCTGTTACGCAGTGTATAAAAAAATATCCACGGGATAGTGGACACACCTTTACTGTTTCTTATCGCATTGCTTTTGACCTCGATTGACCCCAATTTTCATTCAACTTGTGGGAAGTTGCTAGCCTCCTGTTTTTCATCAAAAGCCAGAGGATGATTTAAGCACTTCCCACCACGCCACTGTGTTGACTTGCGGTTAGCACAGCTGTGTGAGTGAACATGACACCACTGCTCGCGCATTGCATTGACGGGCATGGTTAAATTTGAATTTGGACTGATATATTTACAATAAAAACGCATTCAAAATGCTAGTCGATTTCACATTTTATGTTACCTACAGAAGGTGTGAATTATCCTTTATGCATACATCATTTTTGTTCTGAAATCGACCAAGTAATAATGACACACGCACAATTCTTAAACAACATCTTTTGCACAGAATTCAATGGGATTTGAAAAGTGGCAGTTGAAACTCTAGTGATAACACGTTTGCATCCTCTGATCAAAAGCATTCCATGTTAGAACATTTCATATGTCTACCATTCATACAGGTCAACAACTTATTCTGACAGTCGTTTGTTAAACTATGCATGCAGAAAAGTTGAAAGTTTCTTGCATTGCATGTCTGTGCCAGGAAAACCAGAAAAAGTACCTTTTTTTACTTCACATTTAAGAGTAACGATTCAATTAATTCAGCTAAGGTCGTAATTAGTCATAATGTTACTTGAAGGCCAAAATACAATGGCGACACATGGAAGAATTTTATAGCTCTGACCCAGGCTTATTGCCCTGATGTTCCTTAGCTTACAAATTATGTAGCTGCACTAGGATTAACATATTATCCTCATTAAAATGCTAGTATGTGCAGCATTGTGCAATAATATGTTCATATTAAGTATACTTGCGGCATCTGTTCAAAGGTTGGCAGGCTGTCTTTAACGTAACAAACTGCATTATTTGAATATGCACTGAGTTTATTTATGTTTAATATTTACCCATATTTCTCTCACTATGATATGCATCATTATATGAATATGCAGATAATTTATGTATAATACTTTCCTCATAATTTACCTCACTATTCAAGCACTGTCATATTAACAGGGATAGGTAAACAACGCTCTGCAGGGTCTATTGTTCTATTGTTTCCGATTAGAGCGCTGACATATTGGAAAATGTTGCCAATCAATATTCATGAGAGTGTACATTCAACGTCCAGTTTGCGAAATTGGGTGAGTTGTGTTTGGTAGGTGTGAAATACATCTGACTGGGCGTTTTAATTACGTAACGAATAAAGGCATTGACATCGTCGAATGGCTGCCCAGTGCTGTTATGTGTTTAGTTATTATATAGGCCTAATAATTATTATTAAATGTATTCATCATTCCTTTCTTTTCCGTACTTATTCTTTCCTAGGCCTACATTTTATCACTCCCTCGCTCTCATTGTCCCCTCTCACCCTCCCTCTCTCATTCCCATCATTTTCCTTATAGTTCTATTTATCTACTTGTTTTTATTATCCCTTCCTCCAGCCCTCTCTCATTCTCCATATCCCCTCCTCTCCTCTTCCTCCCTCCCCCCTCCCAAGACTTCTCACAGAGGTGAATCTGTCCCTCCCCAACCCCCTCCCCTCTTTGGATACGCCACTATTTCTATACCAATCTCCTTCTTAAAATAAAATTAAATGGAAATTTCTTAAAAACAACCTTTATAGGCCTATACTTATACTTACATGTAGGCCCTATACGTATAGCGATTACCATTATAGTGTAATATAGATATATGGACTGGAAATGGCAGCCTTCATACATTCTAATGTGTAATCGATCACCAAGAGCATTCAATTTATTTAAATGAAACACCTATCGTCAGGTGGGTGGTAAAGATGATTGCATCGACAGCTAAAGCCTCCTTATAGTCTTCAGACCCACACAAGCACACATTTGGGATACATTGAGTACAATGGTACCACTTTACACATGACTGCCCTTACACATGACTGTAGTGTGGTCACTTATTGATACTCGCCTGTTGTGTAGAGCGTTAATATGATGCCGGGTCAGTGACCAATTTAATGGCGGAACCCCTTTATTCGAAACAATGGTACCACTTTTATGAATAGCCTGTCGCAACTTCTAATCGGCATCAAACGAACAAAAGATTATATAATCTATTGCGACTCTATTTCTATTTAAAACCTCTTTGTAGGTAAACACCTTAGTTAAACCTTGAAAGTGATACCATTGTTCACCATTGTCATTGCTGTACTGTATGATGATGTACTAATGTTCACGGGGTTTTCTTTACACCATTGGTCGACAGCATCAATTGTTTTTGTGCAGACTCACTCTACCATCAACGAATCAGCGAATAATGTCATGTTATATGTCATCAACAATGGTTCTGTCTCTGGAACTGCATGTAAGTAACAGAAAATACAGGTGTTAACACAAGATATAAATGCTTATTGTCATAAATAAAGCAGTCAGCAAGGACATCGCTGTACTACCATTTAATCTGTTATGAAAAAGAACATACTTCCAGTATTATTTTGATATTTTGTAATGATCTTGAGTGGTGAATGACCGCACAGCATTAGCTAGTAATTTGGTGGCATATTTGAGGTGTTTTTTAGGGTACCAGGTGCAAAACGATGCTCTTAGTACAGCGACTGTTAATTATAGCTAATTTCACGGTGGTTTATATCCGGGATTATTAAAATTGATACGACTGCATTATAGTGTTCAAATTATGGCAATATTTTGTTAAAGAATCTTATAACCATTACATTGTCACTAGATCTGTCAACTTTAAGCGCATCTGCTACTGCAACCGAAGACTTCAATTTTGCACAAAACATCCCGGTGGCGGTTGATGCAGGAGAAATCAAACATATTTCTATCCAAATATTCGACGACGACCTTGTGGAGTTTGACGAAACTTTTCTGGTAGAACTAAGTGGTGATGATGTAGGTATTGATGGGATTAAGGTAATGGATGTTACCATTAAGGATGATGATGGTGAGTATTAAATATTAGGTAACTTTACATTCAGCAAATAATGTCATTTTATTGCCAGAATTCGTAAAGAAAACAGATTCGTTTAACTTTGTGCAGATAGTGAGCATTACTATGTTGACAGTTACGTAAGTTTAAAATATTTCCAGTAAGTGGAACATAATTGATTGTGGTATTTGCTATTTTTCTTAGATGTTAAAAAGGAAAAACATCAGTAAGAATGGCCTTTAAATTAAAAAGAAATTTATCTAAAAGAATATCAACAAAAGAGGTTTGTAACGAACCCGTGGGTTTTGATAACCGTTTACGAACTGTCAGCACGATGTCTTTTAGTATTTAATAATTATTTTGCTTTCTCGCACCACATACCCACAGCTTCACTTGGGTTTGTCGTGGCACGTTCTATCATTAGTGAATCAGCGAATGCAGTTTCCCTCAATGTCTCCAATAATGGCTCCGTCGTTGGAACCGCCTGTAAGTGCCCGGTATTTTTTTGTTTAATAGAATTTTTACGTACGTGATAGTGTTGCAATTAACTTAATGTTAATACTGCTAAACAAATCTTGCAAATTAAATACATGATGTGTAAACTCATCGGCATATGACCACATAATTCGTTTGATGCATGATAGAAATGCACGATGGCGAAATAAACCTGTCACTAAAATAGGTAACAGAAGTGAGGAGCAAGACATCAGCCCATATTCTTTAGCGACTAAAATTTCCCTTAGAAATATATCAGATATATAAATACGGAGTTTTGGCTATATATAAAAGTTTGGATAAAAATGTTACTTAAAAATGTTTTGTAAGAGCACAAAATAAAGCACGGTCTTTACCCCTTATCCTAGAGGTATAATCGTACGCTTTAAAATGGTAAAATGAGCAAAAAGTATGATACCAGGACAACGGTTTTAATGCACCTGGTGGAAAATCATGCTCCTTGTAAGCCGAGGGTTAATCATTAGTATTTTTATTACAATGGTGGTGTATATCAGTGATTATTTCAAATCGTTACGACTACTATTAATACCAATTAGTTAACGACTCTTAAGGGAACTGGAATGGGCGTTTTGAGCGTTTCGACAGCATTTTTTGTGGGACATGAGAGCACATCAGACCTATCGAATTGCATTCTGAATACGAAGAATGTCTTTCTAATATCAAATAAATTTCATTTTATGAAATTCACGATATAATACAAATTTTATGACAAATTATTAAAATTTGATATTTTTCACATTTTGGAGATATAACAGTCCTCGAAGTAAATTTTATAAATTTAATGATATAGTCTTAAAGTGTATGTAGCTGGGAGGAAAAGCCGACGATCAATTGAACATTTTGACCTTTCATATTGAATATATGGATTTTTTTCCCAAAAAGACCTATTTTTTTTGTGTTTTGGGAAAAATCCATATCTTCAATACGAAAGGTCAAAATTTTCAATTGATCGTCGGCTTTTCATCCCACCTACATACACTTTAGGTAGAAATCATCAGATTTATAAAGTTTACTTCGAGTGCTGTTAAATATCAAAAATATCAATTTTTAATGATTTGCCATAAAATGTGTGTTACATTGCGAATTTCAAAAAATCAAAATTATTTGATATCAGAAGGCTATTCTTCGTATTCAGAATGCAATTCGATATGTCTGATGTGCTCTAATGTCCCACAATAAATACTGTCCAAACGTTTATACCCCACCCCTTAAGAAATAAACAACCTTTACCTTGCCACCAGATCTCTCAACATTAAGCGTAACTGCTACTAACAACGAAGACTTCAATTCTACACAACATATGTCCGTGACGGTCGAGGCAGGAGAAAGAAAACATATTTCGATCCAAATCTTTGACGACGACCTTGTGGAGTTTGACGAAACTTTCCTGGTAGAACTAAATGGTAATGGTGTGGGTATTAACGAGATAAAGGTAATGGAGATTACCATTAAAGACGATGATGGTGAGTGTTAAGCACTTTGTTGTAGGTTCTTGTCAAAGAATATATTGCGAAAACGTTTAACTTCCATTTGTAAGCCGTCGGTTCTGGTCGCCTAACAAACAAATATTACTGTTTTGTTACCGTTTACAAAATATGTTACGATTTCTTTATGTGTATTTGCCTGTGCCTCTTCACTTTTTGTTTTCTCACACCTCATACCCATAGCTTCCCTTGGGTTTGTAGTGGAACATTATACCATTAGTGAATCAGCTAATATAGTCCTGATCAATGTCACCAACAATGGTCCTGTCGCTGGCATCGCCTGTAAGTGATTTACTTCTTCACCATAGAAATTGTTACGTATTTTATAATGTGTTGCAATTAAGTTATGATAAAATTACTGAATTTTTTTTAAATTAAATAAATGCCGTGCAATCTAAGTCTCATACGACAATGTATTCGTTTGATGTATGGAAGGAAATACACGATGTAGAAATATACTGGCCAGTAATTAATAGGCACCAGAAGTGATGTGCTTAAAGATCTGCCTAAAAACGTGAGCGTTAATATTAATTTTCCACTAGATCTCTCAACTGTAAGCGTAACTGCTACTGAAAACGAAGACTTTGAATCCGCAACAAATGTTTCTGTAAATGTTGAAGCAGGAGAAAGCAAACCTATTCCGATCCAAATATTCGACGACGATCGTGTGGAGTTTAACGAAACTTTTAAAGTAGAACTAAGTGGTGGTGATGTAGGTATTGATGAGATTAAGAACATGGAGGTTACAATTAAGGATGATGATGGTGAGTAAGCATTACGTTGCAAGCAAAGGAAATAATTATTATTTCAATGGTGATATAGGACCTTCTTCAAAAAATAACCAAAATTAAAGTTTCCGACGGCATAGTTCTTTGAGAGACACCCTGTATAAAACGTTGAAATGACTGGCGCGATTCGTCGTCAAATAATCAAATACCATGATCACGACGATATGTTTTCTTTTCTTAACGTGTACCAACAGCTTCAATTATATTTGTAGAGGCTCGTTCTACCATAAATGAATCAGCGACTGAAGCCGAGCTCTATGTCGCCAATAATGGGTCCGTCACCGGAACCGTCTGTAAGTAATATGAAATAGCTTTAAATAGGAATAACTTGTAAGTAGACTCATAAAAAGGTAACAAAAGATAACATTTTGAAGGACAAACCTGTTTATTCTCTGTCACCGGCCTGGCTATTAGCGAATAGCCAGTGGTGTATCCAAGGGGTATGGGGAAATAAGCTGTCCTCCTTGTGGGACAACTTATTCCCTGTTGGATTCTGGCAGCTGTGATACTTTAGATATTTTGGTGGTTTTTTGCCAATTTCTGACCATTTTCGTCAAATGCTGCCACTTGAAAGTCGCATTGCCCCTCATTTACACCCGTTACATTTCCATTAGATCTCTCAACTTTAAGCGTAACTGCTACTGGAAACGAAGATTTCAACTCTACACAAAATGTGTCCGTGACGGTTGAAGCAGGAGGCAGTGAACCTATTTCGATCCATCTATTTGACGACAACATTGTGGAATTTGACGAAACTTTCCTAGTGGAACTAAGAGGGGATGATGTGGGAAATGATGGGATTAAGGTCATGGAGGTTACCGTTAAGGATGATGATGGTAAGTAAGCATTTTATTGTACCTGACCTACTTTGATGTGTTTCCCAGGTAACCAAATGTGTTTGACAGTGGCAAAAAATTTCC
The DNA here is from genome assembly GCF_039555335.1 of Amphiura filiformis. Classification (NCBI taxonomy): domain Eukaryota; kingdom Metazoa; phylum Echinodermata; class Ophiuroidea; order Amphilepidida; family Amphiuridae; genus Amphiura; species Amphiura filiformis. Next base: position 26,293,314 of record NC_092641.1, read on the forward strand.
TGAATCCTAGTGACCAGACAAATATTTTGGAATTGGGTTTGACTACATTTTGGCAACTGTAAAAAACTTTGCCCTTGGAATTCTGGGATTGTACAAATGGTGCCATTTGGCTAACGTTTTTTTTTAATTGTTGACTCACAATTAGTATATACGCCAATTTTGTTGCTTATGACTCAAAAATAGATTAATCTGCCCAAATATTTAGGTACACGTGACTATTATCACGACAAATATGTTAGACAATTTTCATTTAAATCGAAGAGAATTTTCAGTTTGCCCCGTGTGGAACCCCGTCGACCTTTTCACTAATACCCACAGACTGGAAAGCATATTTTCTGAATGCTTTCTTATGACCAGAGAAATAATTTTGAATTGGGTTTAACAACATTTGGGCAACTGTATAAACTTTGACCTTGGAATTCTGGGATTGCATTATGGGTGATAATTGGCTAACATTATTTTTTAAACATGTGACTCACAATGAGTGTATATGCCAATTGTGTTGCTCGTATCACCATGTCGTCAATTGTGGCCCAAAAGATGATTATAATGTACCCAACTATGTTGTTACATGTAACTATCATTGACAAAAATAATGGTGTTCATATCCTTTCACAGCGTCACTTGTGTTCTTAGTGGCCCACTCAATCATCAAGGAATCAGCCATTGTTATCATGTTCCATGTCACCAACAATGGTTCCGTCGCTGGAACCGCTTGTAAGTAGTTGGAAATAAAGTCTGCACAAAAAGAAACGCAGCTGTTATAAATACGCCTATAGCTTCAGAACTAATAATTTTTTCTACAATATTTTTACATAGAAAGAAGGACAATTTATTTACGCGCATTTTGATACCCCATTTGTCAAATGTCGCTCAATATTAACAACACAGTAGTGATTTTAAAGAAAAATACCCGAATTTAAAAGTTGCCGTTTACAGCGATCAATGGTTTTTACGCAAGCATTATGGCACGTAACACCCTCCATTTATCTTCGCGCTGACTTCAAATCAATACAAAAAGCTGCAACTTTTAAATTCGGATAATTTTCTTTGAAAACACTGCTGTGATGTTAATATTGAACGATATTGGACAAATGGGGTATCAAAATACGCGTAAATAAATCGTCCTTCTTTCTATGTTGAAATATTGTGGAAACAATTATTAGTTGTGAAGCTATAGGCGTATTTATAACAGCTGAGTTACTTTTTGTGCAAACTTTATTTTCAATTTCGTGGGTGAGGGAGTAGCACGGGAAACAATAGAAGTTAAAGAGCTAATGGAGTGTTTGTCAAAAATATTTGAAATTTGTAACATTATGGGAAATACATATTTAGTGTAATTCCGTCGATGAGTGAAGATACATCTCGGAATTTCCCGGAAACATGAACTGGTAACTCATACGGATATATGCAGGGGAAATACATTTGAGTTTGTAGCAAGAATTGTACGCGTTTATTTGTTAAGACATAATACCCAAAGAGTAAATGTTATCATATAAGATAGTAGAAGAGGAATGAATTTCGAGAGAGAAAATACGTTGTTAATATCGTGGTTAGTTGACTACATTGGACGTAGTTAAAATATAACCACATTTCGTTACAGCAGTTGCTTTTCCACCATGCAGCGGTTAACAATAATCACGTCGGGTACTAAATGTGGTTGTTACGTTGGATAACTTGTCTATTTTTAACCAGCGCGTAATTGAAAAACAAAATTGTTACCCCTTCAACGTAGTCAACTATGCACCCAAACACGTAATCTACACGATTTTCCATTTGGTTTCTAGAGACAGTAACGTCCAAGTGTGATACACGCGCGATCAAAGGCGTTGCACCTTTAGCTTGCGACCTGCAGAAACACCGACTGTGATCTCGCGTGTATCACGCGCAGCTATGCGCGGACGCTACTCGAGTAAACCAAATGGACAATAACACACACCCTCTTGTTACTGTTAATTTACATGTGTTTTGCCAAAAGATCTCTCAACCTTTAGCGCAACTGCTACCGAAGACGAAGATTTTGAGTCTGTACAAAATATGTCCGTGATAGTTGAAGCAGGAGAAAGCAAACCTATTTCGATCCATATATTTGACGACGACCGTGTGGAGTTTCACGAAACTTTTCTTGTAGAACTAAAAGGTGATGATGTTGGTATTGATGGGATTAAGATCATGGAGATTACCATTGAGGATGATGATGGTGAGTAAGCATTGTATTACAAGTAAGAGAAATGGTGACACTTTAGTGAAAAATTGAAAAGAACAAATTGAAAACAAACTTTTCAGATTGAAGACAAGTGTTATTTTTAAAAGTGTTGATGGAATATGTAGCAACCTACTTAAAAATGTTTAAATATAAAAATAATTAAAAACACACCTAAACCTTGTACTGTCACCAGCTTTTTGATCTATGCAATTTAAAGTGCAAAGGATTGCTGTTTTGATACCTGTCACTATGAGTAACTAATATATTGTTGTGATTTTTGCCTAATGCCAAATAACAATTTCCTATAAAACCCAAAAGTGTCTTTCGCGATTCGCCGAGCGCGGATAGCGACAATGGCAAAATTGAATTTGCACCGTAAACAAATCGGTAACGAAGCCCTCTGTAGTCAAATAATATCAAGGAGGGCGGTTTATAGTTGGATGCTATTCTTCAGAATGTCGTGATGATCATGACGATATATTCTCTTTTCTTAATGTGTACCGACAGCTTCAATTATATTTGTGGAGGCTCGTTCTACCATTAGTGAATCAGCAAATGTAACCGTGCTTTATGTCACCAACAATGGTTCCGTCACCGGAACCGTCTGTAAGTAATACGAACTACCATTAACTAAGAAATACCTTAGTATAAGTAAACAGGTAACGAAAATGTGATAGCAGAGGATACCATTTTGAAGGACGAACCTGTTTATTACCGACATGGCTATTAGCAAATAGCCAGTGACGTATAGCCAATGATGTAGCCAAAGGAGGGGAGGGGAAGTTGCCATTCCCGATGGGACATCTTATCCCTCTCTGCTGTATGCTTGCCGCTGCGATCTTGAAACAGGTTTGAATATCCCCCACTTCCAAAACAAAAGTCCTGTCCACGGCACTGGTAATAGCCTGGTTTTATCATTTACCTTACCATTTAGATCTCTCAACGTTAAGCGTAACTGCTACAGAAAACAAAGATTTCGAATATTCACAAAATGTGTCCGTGATGGTTGATGCAGGAGCAATCAAACCTATTACGATCAAACTATTTGACGACAAACTAGTGGAGTTTAACGAAACTTTCCTAGTAGAACTCAAAGGTGATGATGTGGGTATTGATGGGATTAAGGTCATGGAGGTTATCATTGAGGATGATGATGGTGAGTAACCATTGCTTGGTAGGTACCTCTGACCTAATTTGGTGTGTTTCTTAGGTAAAAAATTCCTATATTGTTACCCTTTACTTTCGTGGATTGCTATTACAAGATGAAAAATTTAGGCCGTTCTTATGCAAATAATTGATTTGCTCACTAATTGATTAATCTACACTATTATCAACAAAAATAAGACTTATTTGTGTTGATTTTCTTTAATTGCGGCCTGACAGCGTCACTTGTGTTTTTGGTGTCTCACTCATTCGTCAGAGAATCAGCCAATGCTGTAATGTTACATGTCACAAATAATGGCTCTGTCGCTGGAACCGCTTGTAAGTAATAAGAAATAATTTCAGTTTTGTGACTATTATCAACAAACATCTATAATAAATTACTGAGTTTGGCGACTTGGTAAGGCTAAAAACTTCTACGTTTTACATTATTTCGGAAAACGGATTTTTGCGTTGCGTAGAGTAAAGTTGTCCGCACCCCAATAAAACGTCCAATTTTGTTTTTGTTTACGTTAAGGGTGTCAAATTATGTTAATTAGTTTCAAAGCCACTACCAGAGCACCTGCATGCTAAAACTTTTCAGGCCAACACAATACACTAATGTTGACCAGAGAAGATCCTGTCATCGGTGTGAGGATATTATGCCTGTAGTCTCAACTATTACATGACACAGTAGAAGTATGCCTGTTGTCTCAAACTCAGTAGAAACTCAAGTAACATCTATTGTTTATTCAACTAATTTATCAACATTAGCATGTATGGAGAACCTATAGTCAACAGTAGAGTGTTTGTTTATTCAATTAGTTTGTAAGTGAAACTTTGAAGGACAAATTAATCAGGGTTGCCACACCTGTGGTTAGGTAGCCCAAATGGGTGACTTTTGAACAATTTCACTGAGACTTCCCATAGGAACAGATCATGGGGTGACTGTCAACATTTACTCAAAAGGCTGAAATGTCCTTTGTCAACATCTCATATTAAATGTCCTGATCCAATTGCCTATTTGCCTTATCAAACCACTGAATTTTATTTACCATGCATAGGCCTACTCTGCTTTGTGGTAGTGCTATGTTATCAGCATAATGTATGAGCATAACTTTATATGAAATAGAGTGTAAGGAAATGTGAATAATTGTTTCAGCTGCACAGTGGTGCAGCCAGGACTTTTTCAGAGAGAGAGAGAGAGAGAGAGGGGGGGCGGGGGCAAGGCAAATTTCATGGGGGGGGGTTGTCACAAATGGGCTAAAGAGTACGACAAATTTATCCAAAATGGGCTAACAAATAAAAAGTGCAACAAATGCATAGAAATCTAAAATATCAGATCAGCCAGCAGGCCACAGGGGCCAAGAGGGATGTGAATAAAATTGTTTTCATCTGCTCAGTGATGTAGCCAGGACTTTTGCAGGGGGGGGGGGGGCAGCAAGGTACATTTCAAGGTGGGGGACAAACTTGGATGAAAATGATAAAAAGGAGCTAAAAGGTACAACAAAATTGTCCAAAATGGGCTAAAAAGTACTGTAGAAACAAATGCATAAAAATCTTAAATATCAGAGCGGCCAGCATCCCACAGGGCAAGACTTCTCACGGTGGATATGATATGGTGGCAAGAAGACTTGCTTTGATCAATGATCTAATTTCAAGCCATTGATTTATATGGAAAAGATACTAAATATTATACTTCTAAGTTCTAAATGATAATCTCCTCTCATACCATTAATCACATTAAATAAAACATTTACATGTACACAAAATATACAAAATTTACCAACCGCGAAAGACCCTGACCGCGAAAGACGGGTGACCGCTAGTAAGACTAATTGGTGTCCATTTGCTTTTACTGAGGACTGCCAGCTATAGCCCCTAGTGTCCCAACAGTTATTTTACCCATACTTGGTTATAACTCCAGTAAATAATTTCGAACATGACCAGCTATATCACGCGCAATTTATAACCTTTTATTTGAACATCACATTTGATATACTATTATGATTAGTTATTCTAGTTTTGGGTAAAATTATCCTTGTCTGGCCAAGCAAAAGTATATGTTTGCAATGGACAGATTAATTTGTATGTAGTACATGCAGTATAGTTTTAAAAATCATGTTTAGGGATATAATGTCCCTCTGAAGCAAATGTGATCTATCACTGCATAATACACAAATGAAGATATCCGTTTCCCGCCAGATCTTACGACTTCAAGCGCATCTGCTACGCAAAACGAAGACTTCGAATCTATTGAAAATACTTCAGTGACGGTTGAAGCGGGAAAGAGCAAACTTATTTCGATTCGTTTATTTGACGATAACCAAGTCGAGTTTGACGAAACTTTTCTGATAGCACTAGGTGGTGATGATGTGGGTATGGATGGTATAAAGCTAATTGACGTCACAATTGAGGATGATGATGGTGAGTCCAGTGGCACTTTTTCAGAGGGAGGGGGGGGGCAAGACAACTTTTAAGGGGTACAAACGCCACTGTAAGAGTCGGTACGCTGTACCTCTGCATAAAGACGTTGTTTTAAAAATAAGTCCTCAATTATTTACCACTGTAAATCACTGCTTTATGTGAAATTTAAATTCCGAGACACGTTTAGAATTTAATTTCCGGGTAAATAATGGCTGTTTGCTTGCTAACGTTGCATTTTTCTTTCTGATAATTAGCTTCTATAAATTTCGAGAAGTCAGCATCAACTGTTGAGGAATCTACTGGAATCGTGACTTTAACTCTTCAAAATAATGGATCTGTAAATGGCACGGCTTGTGAGTATTACGACTAATTTGCATATACTACTATCATTGTACTTAATGTTAACCTTTTATGTGCTTGTTTGAAATACAAGTCTCTTGATTGCAAATAAAAGTATCACCACTTTTATGTTGTGTATTGTATGCGAGTTCATCAATTATTTAATTGTATTTTATGGACACGATTGTGGATAGGAGTGGACAATTAGGATTTGTTTTGTGGATGCACATAAAGCGCTGTAGCATAACACAAAACATATTGCTAGAAGTATGCATTTACTTGAAAGTATTTTAGAAATGGCTTAAATGTAAAAAAATACGAAATTTATGACAAAGGTGACAACGGCAGTGCGGAGAAGATGTGAAGCTGTCAAAATGAACTAAAATGTCAAATAGTATCCAAATTACTCCTGTTTTTGACCTTATTACTTGCAGAGTATGAAGGCACACACATGCTTCATACATGTATCACCGGCGATATGTTGGAATGCCATAATAATTTATAGACACTTTACGTTATTCATGTTATGTAAACATTTCCTACGACTAGATCTGCGGACAAAAGATATTTCCACTCAAGAAAAAGATGATTATGAACTTAGTCACAGCGGGTTGATATCTGTGATGCCAGGAGAACCCACCAATGTATCTATCGTCGTCTACGACGATTCAAAAATAGAGACAGAGGAACATTTTGAAGTAGAGATCAATGGTACAGATGTAGGGGACGGCATTCGGACAGTGAAAGTCACGATCTTAGACGATGATTGTAAGTGTATACTATTACACAATGAACGAAATTGAAACGTTTGCCGTTTCTGATTTGCTATTTGTTATATTTCATTCAAATTATTGTTGGGTATCCATAATGCAATTCGGTCACTTAGTCGAGATATTATACAGGTTAAATAAAATTACATCAGAATCATATGAACTGATGTGACAGATTTGGACAGAAAGTGGTAAATACCTCTCTCCGAAACTGATCGTGAATATATGTAAGGGTATGGCTCCATGTACACAGATCAGCAGGTAACTTAACGTTTGTGTGTTCATCGTAGAAGTTATTGACGTTCTTCAAGAGTTTAAAATATTTCATTCGCAGCACACAAACCCATAGACGAATTATTGGATGAAAAAATATCCAATGCATTTAGCGAAATTGATGCTCTGACAGTTGATGAAAACATTACTAGCGAAGAGCTTATCAGCGAACTTGAAGAAATCGGTGCAGTAAGTGTAACACATTGAAATTATTGATCCATTCCTAACCTTTATCCGGTTATATATACGTTCTTAACCTGCTCAATTGTTTTAAAATGATGATGAAAACGTTATTAGAGATTCCGTAAATAAATTCATCAGGTTTGCAGAAATTCAGAATACAATGTTCATTTTTCAAAACCAATTAGATACTTTTGTCACTGACCTGACAGTGTTGAGTGTCTTGGGCGACTTTTTTTTTCAGAAGAAGAATGTCGCCCAAGACATTCGAAACTGTCAGGTCAGTAAAAAAGTATCTAATTGGTTTTGAAAAATGAACATTGTATTCGTTATTAGAGATTGATGAGAAAGAAAGAGGTTTATCAAAGCTTTTGATTTTATATCGTGTGACGTTTTTATTCTAAATTGAAAACAAAAAATGTATTGATGATCTGAGTACTGAATACTTTTAGATTATAAGTACTCAGTGCTGATATCAAAATCTACAAGAGACTGACCATCTGTCTATTTTTCTTGTAGAGAATCTTTGAGAGTGTATTTGAAGATTTACTTACGTCTCAAGACTTCGAGGTAAAATAAGAATAATTTACTTTTGTTTGCACTGAATAATTAGGAAAAATCAGGGTCAACAGCTATAATTTGTAATGAAACCAATACCTGCTCACTGGAGTCCTGCTTTATAAACAACTATCATGATTATTTGTCGCTTGCTGGTAAAGGGTGATTTATTTCAGAATGTTTCACCAAAAACCGTTTGCCTCATCTCAGCGCGCTGAAAATCAGTTAGCCTCCCATTTGGTTTCTTGTTTTAATTTCTTTTCATTTTCTAAATTTTGGTCTACATAGAGCCATATTTAAAATACTGAATGGTATGGCTAATGCGTCCGTAGCGAGCCGCATGTTTGTAGTTTTTATGATAATTATGATTTTTGTGGGTAAAATAATTTACTGGGTGGGCATTTCTTGGTCAGGTAAATTTTAATGGGAAGGTAAAAGAATGTCTTGGGCGTGCGAAACCCACACAGTTTAACTGTTATTTATCTCGCTGGTGTTGGTAATAGTGAGGAGGAGTAGGGGAGAAGAAGAAGACGAGAGTAAAACATAGATTCCAGTACAGGTGGTATTTATACATGTATTATACATGCCTGTTTTCCTTTCTTTCCTGAGGAAAAGTATTAGAGAATAAACGATAGGAATTTTTATTTTGCCTATCCTCTACCGTGTGATAGACGACAGGCAGGTCCAATATTTTGATAAAAATATTGGACCTGCCTGTCGTAGATAGAGGATAGGCAAAATCAAAATTCCTATCGTTTATTCTCATTCTTAGTCAGTTAAATATTATTTTAATAACTGTAAACTATTTTTTAAAGCAAAAATTAAGTTACCGTCATAAAAACTCCCCCTTTTCTAAAATGAACGAAACTTGTTTACAACTTCACATCTTTTGTTGCGCGTACTGCTAGCGCGTGCGAGTATTCCGCACTGCGTCTACGCATACAACGCGATACATACGCGAACCTCTATGAGCGTGTTACGCGTTATCAACACTCATGATGACGTGGGTCGTCTACAGCCTGATAGACGACACCCAAAATCATGCGGTTGTCCAATCAGATTATGTGTCTACTAATAGACCACTCCCACTGACTAAGAATGATCCATAAACACCTGTTATAATTATTATCATTTCAATTTAATTAGTAATGCTGCTTGCTTGGTATCGTCACGCGCATGTTGACTACACATATGCAAAGGAAGCAATATAATGAAAACATATATTAATTTAAGAATTTAAATAAATTCGTTTATCAAAGATAAATTTTGCTGAAAAGTAACCTCCGAATAAACATGTTTAGTTCATCGCTTAAATTTTAACATCGGCTTAATAAAACGTATTGAACAGCGAAACTCTATAAACCAATCACGAAGTTTCTTAAATTTCATTTTATGATCACTGGTGTAAAACAAGCTTTAATTTGACAGGGCCAGTTCCAGCCGGTAAATCCGTCTATGTTATCGGAGAGCTCCTTGGATATTGCGGCAGCACTCTCGCAGCACATACCAGAAGATAACGGAGGAGAAAGCAATGGCGACACAGGAATAGAAGATTGGCTGCAAGTCAACATCAAACGACCTGGAATAGGTAAGCCATGAGCATGATAAGATGATAATGTTAATGGTGGTAATAAAAATGACGATGGTGATGATGATGGTGGTGGTGGTGATGATGATGATGATGATGTTATTGGTGATAATGATATAAATGATGATGATGATGGTAGTGGTGATGAGGTTGTTGATGATGTTGGGGTTAATGAGAATGATAACGATGATGGTGTTGATGATGACGATGATGATGATGATGATGATGATAGTGATGATGATGATGATGATGACGATGATAATGATGATGATGGTGACGATGATAATGATGATGATGGTGATGATGGTGATGATGGTGATGATGATGATGATGATGATGATGATGATGATGATGATGATGATGATGATGATGATGATGATGATGATGATGATAATGGTGATGATGATGACGATGATGATGATGACGACGTTAGGGATCGTAATAATGATGGTAGTTGTGGTGGTGATGAGGTTGGTGATGATGATAATGGTGGGGAAGGGATTGGTGTGTGTTTGTGGCTGTGTATAGTGGAAGTGATGTTGAAGGTAGGTGATATGGGTAGTGTTTTGGGTTGGCGGTGTTGGTGTTGATGAAGGTGTTGGTAGTATTGGTGTTGGTATTTTGATGATGATTATGACGATGATGACTATGATGATGACATTGACAAACTATTTATCTGTTTTCTAAAATACTCAATAATATTGTCAATCCAAGCTGCTACAGCATTACGTATACCAGGGCGTCAGACATCTGATGGATTTCAATGGTCCTTTGGTGATAACCAGAAAAACAGCAGCGACGATTCACCACAGTTAAATATTCCTGGGGATATACTGAAAAATTTACCAAAAGGTATAGTTTATTTATTGCAACCATTAACCCTTGTATTACTGAAGTCATTTTTATTACTCGCTTTATAATAAACATTATTCTGTTCTATATGGCACCAATGGATAGCTCTCATTGGTCTCCTCTGTCCAGAGATAACAATATAAGTACCAACACTTCCCATATGGCGTCACTAGGTCAACAATAAATATTGTATAAAGTGCGCCGTCACAGAATTGGGAAATTCTAGCTTTACACCAAACATATAATTGGTTAACAATTCACATGATTTTGGCTAAATTTGAAATCGCTATTTCAATTTTAATATCAAGTTTGTACTCGAAAATATTAATATCAATTAACTTCACCGTAATAAAAAACAAAATAATAATAATAATAATAATAATAATAATAATAATAATAATAATAATAATAATAATAATAATAATAATAATAATAAACAATTTAAAAAAATTAGATTACAGTAATGATTTATTTCATCCTATTGTTCTTTTATTAAAAAAAAAGGAAACAGAGTTCTAACAATAGCACACATTGAGCCTAGCAATGAGACGATGAACGACTCGGTGAACGTGGCAGGTGCTACGGGGTAAGTTGCTCACCTTGTTATCTGATGAAAAAAACCCTTACAAACGTCCTAGCAAATTTGATGGAAATGCGTCTTTTAAACCAAGCACCAGTTTGCTTAAGAGCTTTTCCTGTAGTTTACCAATTGAAATTGATATTATGGTATCTGACAAAAGCTCATAGCGAAAAGCAATAGCGCCATACCCATTCCTGGTATACCATGCATACTGCTCCATCTAGACCATTGTGGTACACGTTTATGCTTCTAATATCCAAACCCTGGATAGAACAATTGAACTCAAAACTTCAATCGTTATGGTGATGAGCTTCCGTTCAAGATATAAATCACCATATAAAAATCATAACCATTATTTAATAATTATATACTTCCAGCCTTCAGTTTGCTTAGTCTAGAAAACCTAAATCAAAATTACTACAAATTGAATTGCATTCTATATAGCAATTTAGCTGTATGCTATTAAAAACAACAGTTTTTGACGACTTTATATCCTCTTAGGTCATTTAGCCTCTTTAAGAAATTCCCGACCAACCGCGACCCACCCATAGAACACGTTTTTACGACGGATATATCTGTAAACACTTGGGTGTAGTAATAAAGTTTTCTGAATACAATATTATCATAACTAAAGAAAATTATTAATTGAGACAATAATTACCTTTAGATTATGGCAGATAGTGAGTGGAACCATAGGTGTACGGCTTACCATCAACTATGCTGCATACTCTATCCCAGTCATCTATGAGCTACCTATTCAGGTTCGTGTAATCCATGGGTATTAGAAGAAGGTATTCTCGGGAGTGAAACATCCCGCGTTGCTCTTTCCTAGAGACAGTAGACCATGATCACAGTAAACTAAAAAAATGTAAATATCGAGATATATGTGACCGTACAAGACGAATGAGCCGTAAATTCCTCCCCAGTCAATTTTGTTTTATTTCGTGTTTAGAAAATATATATCATAATCATATCACCTTTTTTCGGTTCTACGTGTGTCTCTTTTTCCACATTGCTGGTTATATATATCAGTCATAATTGGCGGTCATTGAACCCACCACTTGAACAGGATTTAGCCAAAGCAAATAAAGACCAGAGCTATTAAGAATTCTATAGACATCCAAGGTAGAAGCTAATTATCCTCTTCAACAATAGGATTATTGATTGGTATAAAAGGTGTTTGACTATCTAAATGATATACTTGTCGAAGCAACTTGAGGTACCGATGAATACGACCTTCGTGCACATTTTACACTGTAACCCAGAATACAATTTAGGACATTTACGGCTTATTCGTGCTGTACCTACCTCTAATAATAATTTATTATCGAAATTATTTTAAAACTTTAATCAGCGCAAAATATAGGTTCGCCGAAATGTATTGGCTTATTGTAGAAATATCTGAATCAATAGTATTGCTACAAAAACGTATTTCAAACATTTTAATTGACAGATTAAACAATTTGATTTATCTACAGGCCCCTAAATGCGGTTTATCAAATCGAGCAGCAAATGAAGAGATTACACATAAGAAGTTGTGTTCATTTTGGGATACTTCAACGAGGTAAAGTAGGCTTGTATCTGTCCCTTTGTCTTAGTAGCCCCCTCCTATTCCTTTTCTGTCTCGTTATCTCCCTATCCTACCTAGAAGGAGGCCCGAAAAATAGGAAGTCTATGTTAGTTGTAGCACTATGGACACGGGGAACGCTAATATTTTGCTCATTTTTGTATAGCTGTGTAGGTTCATACTTGCATGTAACAAAAATAGAAATATTAAAACTTCCACCTGCATTCACCAGGGGTTTCGTAGATAATTTCGGAACCAACTGCATGGTGTGTTCCTCAAGGGGTTGTGATATGTGAGGGAGTTTATACTGAGATTAGTATTATTTTCTAGATGTTCATCTACCAGAGCTGCCAGTTGGTTTCTCTAATCCCAGAAAACGGTTGTATACTGAAGATAGTACGTATCCCGCGAGGTGTCAATTTTATACCATGTCAACGAATTCACAAAGGAGCACATCAATTTGCAAAGTGAACACATAAACCGGAGGCCGATGGGCAGTTTCCATGTAATCAAGTACTCAAAGAACGGGTCTTAACGAGACAATTTGTATCGTGAACCTACACACACTGACCAGCACCTCCATTTTGACAGCCATCGCTGTTACAGAACCCTTAGAAAGAGTGAAAGATATCATCAATGTGCTGTCCGCGTAGATACAGCCCAAAATGCAAAATGAATACTCCTCCTCGGCCAATGCTAACACCAAGCGCAAAGATAACATCAAGTTGCCATACGACAAGAGAACCAGCGACAAACTTCATCGCGTGTTCCAGCAGTACTGTTGTTTGTCCCCTGTAGACCCTCAAGAGTCTGTAGCATCGAAGAACCGTATTATTGAAACCGGAAATATTTATCACATTCCTTATACGGAGTGTTACAGTAGCTCCTTTTACACTGGTAAAACAGAAAGGAAGCTTTAATAAGGACTTGGAGGTCCTTGATAAGTCCTATGTTGGGGGAGAATCGCAAGAAAACCCGTTTGTTGAGATCAGAGAAACAAGCAGACAACATTTAGACGAATTAATCTGAGCATCTCACACACCACTGTCCACTGAGGGAGGAACCGGTTGGTTCCAAAATGTCCGGGAAAACATCCAGATAATTGCAGATGAAAATGTTAATCTACGTGCATAGCTCTCTTTTTACAATTTACAATCATCGCAACGATGTTCTGGTTGAGCAGTCCTTGATTGCGCTTTTAATGTCTATTTTTAATTTTGCAGTATGTTTTCTGTTACTGGGGTATCTGAGATCAAAACAGAAGATAATTCCTTTGCTTGTCAATCCAATCACACTACAAGCTTTGCTGTATTATTGCAATTCAGTGGATGCCCGGTATGTTCCTTATAATCATCATCGTAATCATCACAATCATCATCATCATCATCGTCATCATCATCGTCATAATCATCATCGTCTTTGTATAATCAGTGGCATCATCATCATCATCTTCAACGTCATTGTCACCATTATTATCATCATCACGCCATCGTCTTCAGTGTCATCATCATCATCATCATCATCATCATCATCATCATCATCATCATCATTGTTATCATCATTATTATTATCATCATCATCATCACCATCATCATCATCATCATCATCATCGTCATCATCATCATCATCATCATCATCATCATCATCTTCTTCATCATCATCATCATCATCATCATCATCATCATCATCATCATCATCATCATCTTCATCATCATCATCATCATCATCATCATCATCATCATCATCATCATCATTATCATCATCTTCATGATTGTCATCATCATATGTTTTCTTTAATTTCAGACACCTGAAGTTCACTTCCTTGTTATGGACGCCATGACGACAGCTTTCACATCCATATCCTTTATATCACACTTCATCACAATATGTACTTTTCTTACATTCGAGTAGGTTCACCTATTAAACTTAACCCCGACACGTACATTTGTCCTGAATTGCTTAAGTTGGCTGAAGTTATAAGAATAAATGATGTTATTCTCAGTTCAATTCAGTTCAATTCAATTTTATGTCCATAAACTAAAAAAATAACATAATTAAATTAAAGAAAATAAAAGCGTTAAACATTTTCACGTAATCAGTCATTATGTAGGAAAGGACTGAAATCAGCACCAGGATTCTTCTAAAAAAGACAATAAGGAGTCAACGGCCCCTTCACCGCCACTGGCGGGAAGTAATATTTCTATGTATTTTTCAGGGCCTTGAGAAACTCGGAGCGATACCAAATCCACATCAACTTTACAGCTTCATTGATGGCAGCTTTATCTTTGTTTTTACTTGGAATCGACTTGACAAACAACAAGGTATGTATTGGTATAAATGTTATTATAAAATATGAAGCGTTTGATGTTGTAATGGTATTATTAAATGGATCAAATAGGTCTTGGCGATGCATTCAAATTACGACGAGGACCTATTTGTTTATGTGGCATCTGAAAAGGCTATTTTAAAATCACTCAAATTGATCAAGTTATGGCAAAAAAAGTACATTTTGGGTTTTGATGCTTCGAAATGGTATATAATTGTTCTCTCATTACATGACATTTTTGTTGAAATATTACCAAAAATTCATCTCCACGGCATCGGTTTTAAGTAAAATATTCGCCTATACCTTATAATGGTAACTTTCAGCTTTCAGGGCGCACTGCCATTTCAAGGTGTTTACTGTTCAGTACGTTAAAACCTATATTGAGTTTTTGATAATTTGGCATCTAAATCATCTAGTTTCACCTGATATTGGTGGCGATTAACTGTTTGAGTTCTGTATATGAGAAAATTCCGCCCGAAATTAGCCATTTTCCTATTGAAAACTGTATAATGGGTAATTAGTGGTATTGAGCCTCAAAACAGGATATATACCTATCGTTGGATGTCCAAGATGCAATCTTGAACATTTACTTATGTAGTCGTGGACGTCCAAGGTTAGGCGTATGTCAACTTTAGATGATTGACTATTTATGATATCTGGCGCTGTGATTTGTCGATTTCATCACGAAATTATTGGACATCAAAAATTGCGTCTTGAACAAACTTGATCGTCCAAGATTGTATCCAGAACAATCAAGATTTGATCTTGGACGTCCAAGGTTAGGCGTTGAATCTTTTAATCTTATGTGTGTTTGAGCCTCTTGCCATGCAAAGATGAATAATTTAGCAATTAAAGCTAGAAACAGTTGATTTGATTAGCATTCTAGTTGGTAAGATAGGGAGGGGGTTAGGTAAGTACAGATACCACAAGAAGTGAATATTCCTTTTATTACTGAGATAAATAACTCAAAACCTATGCTTCAAATATTCAACTGAAATTGCAAAAAATAAATCCAGTTTTGTTGATACCTCATTTGTCTCAATAGCTTAACAAAAACAACAAAAACAACAAAACAACAACAACAAAACACGTAGAATATATTGCGGTGTTCCATGTGGGTATACACATAAAGTTTGGTATTGTTCTGACCTACCTACATCATTCATAATACTACAATAGCTTACATTAGGCTTAATAATATACTTGTTTCACCTGTTGTTTGTTTTCTGTTTCCTGAAGATTTTATGTACAGCGATTGCCATGATACTTCACTTTCTGTTCCTCTCCGTATTTGGATGGATGATGGTGGAAGGTATTAGTCTCTTTTACAAGATCGTCATAGTTTATGGATCAGAGAAAAATCGAATGCCAATGTATGTTGGCATTGGATATGGTATACCGGCTGTCATTGTAACCATCAGTGGCGCTCTGAAATTCAACAACTACACTTCTCCAACCAGGTACACCAAATTGGAAATTGGTTTTTAGTAATCCCATTTATTCTTAATTTGCTTTACATACCTCAGAAAATTTTGACTTCTTATGGTACTAAACTGTGGTTCACCTCAGGTTCGGTAGTGATGTCAATGCTTTTTCGCGGTTGCCATGGATATTATTCAACCAATTTTGCGCAAAATTGCCGCAAAAAGTGTTTTACGGGGTCAACCTAGAGAGGGGGAAATGCCCCTGCCCAACCCCACCCCCGTTGAGCCGCCACTGCGAAAGTTTATCGACTAACCGCTCTTGTACGCTCTGCGCAATTAACATTACGCGCCCGACTCGATACTGCGAACAAAGAAACATACACCTACGTCACCACCGAACTTGAGATGAGAGAAGCACAATATAGTGGACATATGCACCTCAAATGGAATTCGAAAACATAACCCAAATTATATAATACTAGGACACGGTTTTGTTTACTTTGTTTTGTTCCTCTACCTCTGATTGTTGTATAATCGTTGTGATAACCTGACGAAATACAGATGAATAACTGCCAACTACAAACCGTCCCGTCGTCCTTACCCAGTTGTAATATATTGACTACAGAGGGCGACACCGGTTTACACTGCAACGCCATGTGCTCTTCCCATCATGCACTATTCCAGGGAGGGTTGATGTGTCGAGTTCGAGTGTCGCAAAACACACCATCTCCCCGTGGTGTATAGGGTTCTGTTCATTACATTCTGAAATGCGGACATTTCCGCTGGTGCCTTCAACCGAAAAAAGGAATCAAGAACAATGGCACACAATGACCTTTCGAGGGCAAAATAGCAGTTGCGTTATTGACATGGGGAAAATTATTGAAACCTATTTTTTTATACGTTTCGTAGACCTAGAGGTGAAAAACTAATGACTGGACATGCAATGATACAGGTCGGCGTCTGTTTCATTGTTTTCAGAGATGAAAAAAAAACCCGTAAACAATAATCTCTTTAATACATATATGCTCTACATTGCTTTGTAACTGCATCACTCGTGTATTAATAATTACATAACATCGATGGCCTTTACGATAATCCACATATATGGAATCAGTTTGCTCATATTAATTAAAAATAAAGGCAAAGATCATCAGATGCACACGGTCTATGAGGTTGATGGACTTCGCCATACCCCCATGGAATAGTGCATGATGGGAAGAAGGGAAAAGGGTCTAGAAGGATAGTTTATATGATTCTGTGATTCATCCGTATGCGGGGTACACGACGATTATTATACACGGTTGTTTGATGGTATGTAAAACTGAGTCATGTTAAAGAAAAACTGAACATTGATGGCGCTATTTATCTTAAATCTTATCTTTACAAGGGGTAGACACTTATATGATGGTATTAGAATATCAGCTAAAAGACCAACATATGATATGGGAGTTTTTATTATTATTATTATTATTATTATTTATTCTTTCTTTATTGAGGGTTATACTGCTTCAGTGACAAGCACTGCTTTTCAAGCAGGCCCTCATTGATACATGTTATATAGCAACAAAATATATTACGATACACAATATTTACAAAGTATCATACAGTATTTACAATGTATTTACAATATATTACAGATAAGTATAATGGTATCATCAACTACAAGATAATTATAAATACCATGATTCAAAATACATAAATACAATAATTATATTTATATACAAAAATCAAGCAAGTAAATGAATAAAATATAGATAAAGACAGGCCTAAATTTCTTTAATTTTTGATTGAAATTGGCCTAAAGTCATATTTTCCATCTGAGCTCTTACTGTCGGTGGCAAAGAATTCCATGCATAGGCTGCCCTGACATGAAAAGTACGTTGACCTGAATTTGATTTAAATTTTGGTACAATCAATGTATTAGAAGTATGATTTCTAGTTATATGATTATGGTTATCATGAACAAAATCAAATTGAGAAGATAAGTATGATGGATATTCATTCTTTAAACATTTGAAAACAGTCATTAATAGAGTATTATGCCATCTTTGATCAAGTTTAACCCACTGCAATGTATTCATTAAATCATTAGTTGGTGTCCTTATATCTGCTGAGAGAATTATTCTAGCTAAATTATTATGAAGTACCTGAAGCCTATTATGGTACTCTACACTAAAATTTGACCAGACCATGCTTCCATAATCAAAGTGGGGAATAACAAGAGCATTGGATAACATTACAGTGGTTTTGTATGGAAGGAAATATTTTATACGTTTTATTATGCCAGTTCTTTTGGAAATAGTTTTACTAACATTATCGACATGAGCTGACCAGGACAGCTTGCTATCAAATTTCACACCTTTGAAATGCAAGATATAACTCATATTATATGGCTAATTTAGATTTAAAATATATGTAAATAGTGCACTCAATTTGCACACAAATGTATTGTTTATAGAATAAACATTACCACAAAAACCAGAAAAAAAAGATGAACAATTTGATAAAGAAATGAAAATCTATGTTAAGAAAATTTCTACAAAATATATGTGTATATAGTTTATTAGTTTGGCAGCTGTAGGTATTATTCAGGTCTGCATTATATAATGTTTTGTTAGAAAAGTTAATAAATGATCATATTAAACAACCGTGTATAAACAAATAAACGCTTTCATTTTACTTCGTTTTTCAAGTTGTTGGTTGGATGTTCAATCTGGTCTAATATGGGCCTTTGGTGCACCAGTTGCAGTTGCTATCCTGGTGAGTCTATATTGAGAATAATTTTTATGATACCGCTTTCCTTATTATCGAGTTCATAGCATAATAATATTCTAGAAGAATACTTCCAGATCTTCCCAAACAGGTTTCGGCAGATATCTTGTTTTACCTGTATCAGTGGATAAAATTAGCTCTTAAAATTAGCTCTTAGATGAGCTGTATCAATAATTTAATCATTTTATTTCATATTTAATATAAATTCTTAACCACACAATTTTTAGATGCAAACGAGACTAAATAGGGATATTCATTCCATCTAATCTTATATTTTAGTTTAACTTGGTGATTTTGCTGCTCATTGGGCGCATCATCTTTCAATCATCCAGTGCAGTAAACATCGGGTATACCGACAGTGTCAGGTAAGGGAGCTTTCACAAACAAACATAATGTGGGGGAGGTGGGATGCAAACAAAAATAAGTAAACTAATAAAAATTTATGAACTCTCTGTCGATAGGGCGTGAAAAAATGCAACAGAACATTTTCCACAGAGCCTTTGATGATAACCATGTCCTTGGTATGGCTTTCAAGCATGCAGGTAGTTGACATTTTGAAGCCACTGTGGAGGGGGGGGGGTATGTCCAGTCTCCTAATCTCTATCTGGCCATTTATTTACCATTGCTTTCTTAGTTTACCTAGATGAATCATTCAGTGATTCGTCAGGATTCAGATACTCCTTGCCAACGATGCAAAGGCAATGTTTAAGAACAGCCACGTGTTACCTGATCGGAACTGGGTTCGAGATCGTTATTATCAACAATCCAAATGCACTAACGGAGTTAGCTTTTCTCCAACGGGAATCGCACCCGTGACCTAAAGCATTAGGGTCAAAGATCCTAACACATGTGACACACTGATATCACTGAATTATGCTGCTCTATTTATAAAAGCATAATGACAATGAACATTAATATATACATGTATATAATTAAAACCCTTTACTACTGTATGACTTTAGGAGCACTTCTTTTTTACCTTGAAGTATGTAAATGTACCATTGCAAGTTAGTGACGTACTTGAGAGTAATGGAAACCGGGAACATGCATGATTTGATAATTGTAATATATTTTACTTTTAGAGCAACCTTGAGAGGAACCCTTGTGTTAACACCTCTACTCGGTACAACATGGGCATTTGGCTACATGTCTTTTACTGGAGCTGCCACAGTTTTCCAGTACCTATTTGTTCTCTGTAACTCACTACAAGGATTCTTTTTCTTCTTGGTATTTTGTGCTCTGAACAAAGAGGTAAAATTTGACAATTGGCACATAAACAACCAATCTTCTAATTCCTCGTTGTTCCTTTGTTCTCCTATTTCTCGATGGTCTTCTTGTTGGTATTTTTCATCCTCTCAGTAGGAGGGGGTGGTGCAGGGGGCAGAGTGTCCACCTGACAAAAATAAATAAAAGAGACAATCGGGAAGGCAAAGGAAAAGACAAGGCACAAAGAGCCCGTTTTCCCCAAAGAATTCATCCTGATCATGGGCCAAAATACTGAAAATAGTGTCAAATCAAATCAAAATTTCGCCCTTTGCGCGCACATTGTCCCAATAAAGCCTTTATTTGGATGCTCAGAGACTTAACATGTACATTATCTCTTTAAAAACCTGGTATATGTATCATACCTATCGTCTTTATCCTCGAAATGTTTATGTTGCGCCCCACCCGACCAAGAAAGCTGGCTAGGCCCCTGCATCCTCTTCTCCTTTATGCTTTTTCTTCCTCTCATTGAACAACAGCCTAGCGTATTTTTAAAATAAAGTAAATACATTAAGTTTGCACCATTTTTAGGTAATAATTAATATTCTGTGCTGCTAACTAACGAATATTAGTATTCCGTTTATTAATTATTCATTACATTATTTCTCATCTTATAGGTACAAAGTCATATCAAGACAGCCTTT
Organism: Amphiura filiformis; assembly: GCF_039555335.1. Classification (NCBI taxonomy): domain Eukaryota; kingdom Metazoa; phylum Echinodermata; class Ophiuroidea; order Amphilepidida; family Amphiuridae; genus Amphiura; species Amphiura filiformis. Next base: position 26,314,223 of record NC_092641.1, read on the forward strand.
GAGAGACGTGGTATTTCAGCAGGAAACCAAGTGGTACCGTTGGAAACCACATCGGTAATTTAGTGTGTGTATTTGTGTTAAAGCCATCCCAGTGGGCACAACTGACGTTGAAATCACGTTGAAATCAGGTTGAAATTTCGACGTCAAAATCAATTTCGACGTTGAAATCAGGTTGAAATCACGTTGTATTTGCAAATGGACCTCAACCTGATGGACTTCAACCTGATTTCAACCCGATTTCAACCTAGAGGTTAGTTGAAATCAGGTTGAAATTTCAACGTTGTATCAACGTTGAAATTTCAACCCGATTTCAACTAACGTCTAGGTTGAAATCAGGTTGAAATCAGGTTAGGTTGAAACTTCGACGTTGTATCAACGTTGATTCAACGTCGAAATCCTAACCTGTGCCCACTGGGATATTGTAACATTTCTATAAACATAGATTGGTATTTCTTTCCAATAAAATGTTGACTTTTACTGCAAGATATGTCCCCTTTTAATATTTGAGCCGAACAAAAGAGCTCAATAAAGAATTTGGAATTTGCTACCAGCACCAATGCGTGTTACCCCGGGGGTCGTAATACGGTACGCTCCTTTGATGCGTGTGTATGACCGTCCCGCACGCTGTGCTGTGAACATCGCATACGTGTTCGACTTTTATTTACATCGTAGAGTCCTGATTTTTGCAGGGTATCTTTGTGTACTATTAATAGTAGAATACATTACAATCGTGTAAAATTAAGGGCGTCCTGCTCAGCAAATGTATAGGTTTAATATGTTAGGTGCGCACTATTATATCACCGTGTAAATTAATTTTAAAAGGGGTATCTTAATGCTCTGCATGCTAGCCATAAACTTCAACATAAAAAGTCCAAGTTGTGAGATATTTTTACAAAATATCAAGATTTATCTTAAGACCCACTGAACCAATACTAGGATTGTTTGTACTCATTTTAATACATTTTTCAAGCTGATGTCAAATATGATTATTACAATATTCTGAAATTTGTGAATTAAAAAAACCAGAACAAATAAAATAGAAGCACTGTACATTTTTTTAAAAACAAGCCCGCTGTGTAATAGCTTCTGGTATCAAATCAGTATAGAACGGTACAGGATTTAGTTAGGCGTTGCAGTTAGCTATAGGTACATGTAGTATGCGAGATGTCCATTATCATTTCAGTGTGAAATTTACTCTGTTTAATTGTATAATCATCAAGTTGTAGTAATTATCTAAGTTGAACATTTTATAAATATTAATATGATTTTCGAGTTTTGCCTTGTCAGGCACCTTTGTGAGTACTTTGTAACCTTGTTATTGGTTTTGTATTTTGCAGAAAACAAAGGACACCTAGGAGGATTGTGAAATGACACATTTTATGTGCAATTATTTTAAAATGCTTTTTAAAAATTAAATAAGAATCTTACGACAAATATGCACCGATTTAGTAATTGTTGACTAGATCATGCAGAAAATATTTGGAACTTGTATGGAATGTTATAGAAATAATGTTTTAGTACTCACCAAATTAGACGGAAACACGCTGTACCATGATATCCCCGAATGCAACGGGAAATCTTTTTTGTTGTTGTAAATATAATCATACATATTTGTTAATATGAAAACAGTGTGTGTTTGTGTAGCACTACCTAAATCATATGAATATTAATTGCATTGTTGTACCTTAGTCAGCAGAATTCTTGCATATTCATGAAGGCTAATCGTTCTATCACCCATGTCTTGCATATTCATAGAGGCTAATCATTCTATCGGCCATGTCTTTGCGTTTATCCGCAAGACAAGGGAAACTAAGGTTACTACAAACTGGTGTACGCTTTTGTAGAGCTATAGAAGCCTGATATCTATATATATCAGGAAAGTAATAAAACATGTTTTTATGCAAAACAAAATGGCTACCCAAAATCCAACTACGTTCTTAATGACATTTTAATGATATTTTAATTACATCTAAAGATGTAATTAGATCTCCGTATTAAAAAGCTATATTTTTCACATTATCCTCCTTTTCAAATGATACCGAAGTAAAATTTCCTGACACCGACTACATAGAAAATTTTGTGTGATAAAATGATGATCCTGTCATCACAATTATGGCATAATTTACGCATTATAAGAGACTCTACATAGTCTTCGGATGGTACTCGTGCAGAAAGGAGGAAACTACGAATGTACATTGGCGTACGACTTTAAGTTTGGTTTGTCAATTGAATACCTGAGCGCAAGTAGACCGTAAGTCCACTTGGCCCCTCAACATGTATACTCTAAAGTTATGTATAGTTTCTTAGGGTTTTAAAATGTTTAATACATGTTCCAGGGTGAAAACATCATGAAAGGTTGTGAATGTTTGTTTTGGCCCTGATGTATAAAACATTACCAAAGTATACAAAAGAATACGCAACTTAAGTGTATACATGTTGAGGGGCCAAGTGGACTTACGGTCTTCTTGCGCTCAGGTCTTCAATTACACCTGCAGTCCGTGCCGCCACCTGTTATTACGGGATGTCTGCTTTATTTTACTTGTGGAACTATAAGCAGCTTTTCCGTGTCGAAGGAGAAAAGGAGTTAAAGGATGGTGGACATTGGCCTCATAATCATACCGTTTATATCAGATGATATGGTCATCGTTGAATATTCGTTTTGGCGGAGACTTCAGGATGGACACTCGTGTTGGACTATCACAATATTAATTTTTATGCTACATGCTCTAACAGCCATTTTATAGCCATAATGTACGATCTTATGATATGAAATTGGATATTTTTTGGTATATCTGCAATAGTCAAAATTTCCCAACTTAGTCTGGTGCCCAAGTCCAAAACCCAAAAGTAGCGTCCGCACAATGTTTTTTTCTTGTTTCTATATCACCAAGACCTACTGATTCAGAAACTGATTGATGCCACCTCAGCACCCTTGGGCATTTCGAGATATCCAAGATGGCCGCCAAAATGACTGCCATCACATATAAATAGCCATATATCAGCTATATAAACAGGTATGGTGATGATTTTAGTGTATTTGAATTGTTTTTAGAGTTCAACGAATTCATATTAGTCCTTATCTAAACCACAGAAGTCTTTATTCATGCTGAAATCCAATATGGCCGCCAAATTGACCGCCGCCATATATAAATAGCCATATATAAGCTATAGAAACAGGTATGGTGATGATTTTAGTGTATTTGAATGGGTTTTAGGGGTCACCGAATTCATATTGGTCCTTATCTAAACCACTGGAGTCTTTATTCACGCTGAAATCCAATATGGCCGCCAAAATGACCGCCGCCACGTATACAGGGTGTATCAAAATGATTGGTACCGAAGACTTCTCATTATTTGCCGACTTTTTTTACTATTTTTTGTGCCAGTTTGGGGTTAATTGTTTAAATATTTGTAATTATAGTAGTTTTATCTTCTCTAAGAATTTTAAATCATAAGGATAGCACATTCTATTCAGAAGTTACATGATTCTAAAGGAAAGTAGGTGTTTTTACACTTTTCATCGTAACGCTGGATCAGTAACGAACCATTTTCAAAGCTCTATTTTACTGCAAATACCTTGTGAGAATTATATGTTGAAAATCATGGGAAAGTTTAATATTTTCCTTGCCTATTTCTTTATTCATAATATATATAAATGTTATAATCAATATTTATTGCTTGAGAGTAATATTATTGACTTGAATAATTTAGGTGGGGTGAAAGAAGTTTGTGTATCAACACCATCCAAGGCGGTAATTTAAATTGTATTATTGAGATTACTAAGTAAATGGTGTTTGTGTAGCACTACCTAAATCATATGAATATTAATTGCATTGTTGTACCTTAGTCAGCAGAATTCTTGCATATTCATGAAGGCTAATCGTTCTATCACCCATGTCTTGCATATTCATAGAGGCTAATCATTCTATCGGTCATGTCTTTGCGTTTATCCGCAAGACAAGGGAAACTAAGGTTACTACAAACTGGTGTACGCTTTTGTAGAGCTATAGAAGCCTGATATCTATATATATCAGGAAAGTAATAAAACATGTTTTATGCAAAACAAAATGGCTACCCAAAATCCAACTACGTTCTTAATGACATTTTAATGATATTTTAATTACATCTAAAGATGTAATTAGATTTCCGTATTAAAAAGCTATATTTTTCACATTATCCTCCTTTTCAAATGATACCGAAGTAAAATTTCCTGACACCGACTACATAGAAAATTTTGTGTGATAAAATGATGATCCTGTCATCACAATTATGGCATAATTTACGCATTATAAGAGACTCTACATAGTCTTCGGATGGTACTCGTGCAGAAAGGAGGAAACTACGAATGTACATTGGCGTACGACTTTAAGTTTGGTTTGTCAATTGAATACCTGAGCGCAAGTAGACCGTAAGTCCACTTGGCCCCTCAACATGTATACTCTAAAGTTATGTATAGTTTCTTAGGGTTTTAAAATGTTTAATACATGTTCCAGGGTGAAAACATCATGAAAGGTTGTGAATGTTTGTTTTGGCCCCTGATGTATAAAACATTACCAAACTATACGAAACTATACGCAACGTGAGTGTATACATGTTGAGGGGCCAAATGGACTTACGGTCTTCTTGCGCTCAGGTCTTCAATTACACCTGCAGTCCGTGCCGCCACCTGTTATTACGGGATGTCTGCTTTATTTTACTTGTGGAACTATAAGCAGCTTTTCCGTGTCGAAGGAGAAAAGGAGTTAAAGGATGGTGGACATTGGCCTCATAATCATACCGTTTATATCAGATGATATGGTCATCGTTGAAGATTCGTTTTGGCGGAGACTTCAGGATGGACACTCGTGTTGGACTATCACAATATTAATTTTTATGCTACATGCTCTAACAGCCATTTTATAGCCATAATGTACGATCTTATGATATGAAATTGGATATTTTTTGGTATATCTGCAATAGTCAAAATTTCCCAACTTAGTCTGGTGCCCAAGTCCAAAACCCAAAAGTAGCGTCCGCACAATGTTTTTTTCTTGTTTCTATATCACCAAGACCTACTGATTCAGAAACTGACTGATGCCACCTCAGCACCCTTGGGCATTTCGAGATATCCAAGATGGCCGCCAAAATGACTGCCATCACATATAAATAGCCATATATCAGCTATATAAACAGGTATGGTGATGATTTTAGTGTATTTGAATTGTTTTTAGAGTTCAACGAATTCATATTAGTCCTTATCTAAACCACAGAAGTCTTTATTCATGCTGAAATCCAATATGGCCGCCAAATTGACCGCCGCCATATATAAATAGCCATATATAAGCTATAGAAACAGGTATGGTGATGATTTTAGTGTATTTGAATGGGTTTTAGGGGTCACCGAATTCATATTGGTCCTTATCTAAACCACTGGAGTCTTTATTTACGCTGAAATCCAATATGGCCGCCAAAATGACCGCCGCCACTTATACAGGGTGTATCAAAATGATTGGTACCGAAGACTTCTCATTATTTGCCGACTTTTTTTACTATTTTTTGTGCCAGTTTGGGGTTAATTGTTTAAATATTTGTAATTATAGTAGTTTTATCTTCTCTAAAAATTTTAAATCATAAGGATAGCACATTCTATTCAGAAGTTACATGATTCTAAAGGAAAGTAGGTGTTTTTACACTTTTCATCGTAACGCTGGATCAGTAACGAACCATTTTCAAAGCTCTATTTTACTGCAAATACCTTGTGAGAATGATATGTTGAAAATCATGGGAAAGTTTAATATTTTCGTTGCCTATTTCTTTATTCATAATATATATAAATGTTATAATCAATATTTATTGCTTGAGAGTAATATTATTGACTTGAATAATTTAGGTGGGGTGAAAGAAGTTTGTGTATCAACACCATCCAAGGCGGTAATTTAAATTGTATTATTGAGATTACTAAGTAAATGGTGTGACAGAATGGCTATAGACTGTATACAGTGTAGGTTAGTTTAGACCTGGTAAAAGTTATTGGAATGGCTTCACGGTATTCCACACTTCAGTGTGCATTCATAGTTAAGAATCACTGGTCGACAGGAAGCTATGGAGAAGTGCAGAGAATATTTAGGAGACAGTTTCTAAGAGCAGGGCGTATCCCATGCAAACATGCTATAACTTGCAATGCTTCAAACTTTGATATGGGCAGTAACATAATGGACCCATCCCAGGTGTTAAGTTCATTCAAGATAGGGCTTCACCTCACACTCCCAGAGTCGTAAAGCATGGACTTCAGGCACTATCTTTCTGAAAGCATGTGTAAAGCAATTTTATGTTATGTATACTGAGTTTAGATATTGAAGAGTATATATGCAATAAATGGTTCAAGCAGTGAACATCTTGTGTTGTGTAAGTCAAACCACGATTACGTCGATCTTCGTTTAAATGACAATAGCTCCCAGATGCATCAACCTATCAACTTCAGATTAATAGATCAATAAGTTAGCATATGCCCCTTTCTATTTATAGTACAAAAACTATATTAATTAGCAATTATATATTTTTGATACATTTTTGAAAATGTCACATAGCCCGGTACCAATCATTTTGATACACCCTGTAAATAGCTATATATTAGCTATCTAAGCAGGTATGGTGATAAAGTTAGTGTCTTAAAATGGGTTTTAGGGGTCTAGCAATTCATATTTAGCCATATATGAACCACTGAAGTCTTCGTTCACATTAAATTCCAATATGGCGGCCAAAATGGCCACCATCACATATAAAATGGCTTATATAAATAGCTATGGTGATGATGTTAGTGTCTTTAAATAGGCTTTCGGGGTCAACGAATTTCATGTTTGGCACATATGTATCCTTATATCCAAAACACTAAATGCTTTACTCACATTAGAACCGAAGGCTGAGTGTGCTTAAGAGCTATAACAGTGATATAAACAGCTTTGATTTTTATTAAAGTCACTTATTCATCAGGTACCGCTATCTGGTAATGTCACAGGTGTCAGAGGCTTGTTTTTATCTTTCAGCCACCCCAACTGACGTGGATCCAGATCAGGTCGATGATCAGGGGGAAAGAAAATGCTCGCTTCCATGTGATGAGTTGCAAATGAGCTCGTTTTACATTTTCAGCAAATGCCTTAGTTGTTGGTGGCAAGTTATTCAACTTTGGTGTGGTTGTCAGTCCCTTTCCGTTTGCAACTTTGACAACCAAGTGCTGTACCGAACCTCTGACATTGTCCCGGCCAGTTGGCTACAACAAAATGTGGTAGCCTCTGTGCAATTGTGCCATCCACTGCTTGCTCTATGCCACCCGTGTAGCTTATGGTCCTTTAGAAGTACTTTGATAACAATTGCCTTACCAATTCTTCAAAGATATGCCATAGTGTCAGAACCAGAGAGGGCATGAGCAGCCAGAAGTTGTGGTACAATATATACATGCTTCTTTGCGGTTGCTGAAATATTTATTATTGTATGCTTGGAAAAAGTACCTCCCCATCCATAGAAAGGTTACAGGTAAGATTGCTGTGTGATGTAGCTATATGTGAGAACGGGAACGCTTGTGTCATCACATACTTTGATCTTCTTAATCCCTTGGTTGGCAATGAAGATAACTTGCTGGGACATAACAACATCAGCTTTACGTGGTTTATTTTCATATCAGTCCGTTGGATCACAATAACCAAATTGACTTCTTGCGGGACAGAATAAGATCCTGCGTAACAAGTCGATGTGTTACAGTATTGTTTGCTTTTCACACTATACAACAAAAAACATTGGGTGGATGGATTAAGACGATATTTTGGGTTTCGGCAATAGACTATATTTAGGAGAAAGAAATTTGACAAATCAGTGTACACAAGCTGAGATGTTGATAAATACAATACTGCATTGCAGTGGCAAGCATTTTATGAGCATTTAGCAAATGTGCTGGAAACCAAACCATTATTCAACATCAGCTTGGCCTTAATAGCTCCCTGCTACAAAAGCAAGTCACACTTAATGGCATTAAGAACAATGTTCAGATCATCGACATCATTTGTCAACAGCTCTGGGATCGTGTGAAAGATCTTCAGCAAACAAACACTATATGTAGCTCATCGATGTGCTGTGACTGTTCCACAAGCAGTCAATTTGGGTATTGTGCGAAGCTGATGTTACTATGACCCAGCAGGTTGTCTTTATTGCCAACCAAGGGATTGAGAATATCAAAGTCATGTGTGAAGACACATGTTGCCAACATAACTACCTGTAACCTTTCTATGGAAGGCATATTACTACCTCTAACCTTTCTATGGAAGGTATTAGTTCCAAGCGTACAAACATTAAAGTATTATACATCGATCGCAAAGAAGCATGTAGACATTGTATCACAACTTCTGGTTGCTCATATCCTCCCTGGTTGTGACATTGTGGCATATCGATGGGAAGTTGGAAAGGCAACTGTTATCAAAGTGCTTCAAAAGGGCCATAAGTTAGAAGTTGGGTGATATGGAGCAGGCCGTGCATGGATGACATAATTGCAGAGGTTACCACCTTTGATGCAGCATACGATGCAAGCATTCAACTGGGACAATGTGAGCGATTTGGTACTACAGCACTTGGTTGTTAAAAATTACAAAACGGACAGTGACAACCACACCTAAGTTGAAACCTTGCCACCAAGCACCAACAACAGGGGCATTTGCTGAAAATGTAAAACAAGTGTATTTGCAAGTTAGCATCTAGAGCCAGTGTTAAACCAGGATCCACCTGATCGATGTCAGTTGGGTTGGCTGTAAGATGAACCAAACAAGTGACATTGCCAGATGTTATGCAACCAGCACCTTCAAAAATACACATGATGATATGTTATGGTTGTCAGATGGACAAAAACTGTAGCTGAGCAAAGTGATCATGAGAATTATGATATCAAATCTGATGAATAAGTAACCACATCTTCCCATTCAACATAATTAAAGCTGTTTATATCATTGTTATACCTCTTAAGTACACTCCGATGTAGCAATTCATGTAAAATGGTAGCCTCCTTGGATTTCAATGTGAATAAAGACTTCAATGTTTTCAATAAGGACAAATATGTGCCAAATATGAACTCATTGACCCCTATGACCTATTTAAAGGCATGGCATTAACATCAGCATCATACCTGCTTAGATAGCTATATATGTAGTGGTGACGGCCATTTTGGCGGCCATATTGGATTTTAATGTGAATGAAGAATTCAGTGGTTTATGGACAGATATGAATTCATTGACCCCTAAAACATATTCAAAGACACTAACATCATGTCCATACCAGTTTAAATAGCTGATAGCTATTTATTATGTGGTGTCGGCCATTTTGGCGGCCATATTGGATTTCAATGTGAAAGAAGATTTCAATGGTCTATATAAAAACAGATATGAATTCGTTGACACCTAAAACCTATTCAAAGACGCCAAAATCATCACCATACCTGCTTATATAGCTGATATATGGCTATTTATATGTGATGATAGCTATATTGGCAGCCATCTTGGATATCTCGAAATGCCCAAGGGTGCTAAGGTGGCATCAGTCCGTTTCTGAATCAGTAGGTCTTGGCGATATAGAAACAACAAAAAAACATTGTGCGGACGCTACTTTTGCGTTAAGTCGATATTTTGGGTTTCGGCAACAGACTAACTCACATCTAAATGGAATCAGCTAAATCCGTTGTGGACATGATGATTTCAGGCATTTAAAAAAAAAACCCAGTGAAGTGTTTTTTACTTCACCTTGTTATTTTGGCTTACTTTCCTGACAGTTATTACTAATATTACTAATCAACATTAAAGAAGACCAAATAAAATATGATGACAACCGTACATTATGGCTTTAACGTTTATTCAAGTTTGTTTTAAGTATATGACTGAATAACTGAGGAGGGGATGGGGTGAGGATGTTGAGTAATTTTGAACAGTGTTTTTCACAACTTCCCCCAAATATCAGCTGATATGTTTTATACAGGGTGTGCCAAAATAGGCGAACCTGACAAATGTAACAAATATAATGCTATGTGTTTTAAAAACTTTGTTTTTCGTTTTTGGATTATTTTTTTATTTATATAAATCAACTGTCTTGCCCGGTATGAGCGATCACGACGGCATACCGTTCATCATTGTCATCATTGTCAACACAATTACAGACCACTCAAGACCAAGCAAAAACCAAGAAAAATTTTCCTGTACAGGAAAGCCAATGTTTCCAGTTTGAAGGACGCGATCACTAAATTGTCTGACAACATTTCCAGAATAAATAAAAGTGACTGCTCAGTTGACGTTATGTGGAATGACTTCAAAGAAGGATTGACAGATGCCATGAACAAGCCCATTCCTTCCAAATTAATCACCAAGTGTAAACAATCTCCCTGGATTAATCAAGAAATTAAGATCAGTATTAAAATTGTGTACATGAGCTTCTTGCCAACCTAAAGCCCAATAAAGCAACAGGTCCAGACTCTACCAGTTCGCGTTCTCAAATAATATGCTCAAGACGACTCGGGGTACCGGGTTCCCCAGGGCACTGTTCTGTGTCGCCTGCTCTTCCTACTTTTTATACATGATTTGTCTCATAAAATCTTGTCATCTCTCAGACTTTTCGCAGACGACTGCATTCTTTATAGAACTGTTGATGGACCAGGGGACGCAGAGAAGTTGCAACAAGATCTCAACAAGCTTAGAGGATGGGCAACTAGGTGGCAGATGTGTCCTTCAATAAGGAGAAATGCTTCGTCATGAAAGTGACTCATGCTAAGAATCCATCTACACACAAGTACATGTTAGGAGTATCCAGCAGATGCCTAACTGTGAAAATGTCCCCGAATTGGGTTCTACCTTCATGTAAGCATAATCACGAATCACGAATAACCAAGGTTTGGTTTTAGGGTTTAAAGTTAGGGTTAGGGTTTAGGGTTAGGATTAAGGGTAAGGGTAAGGGTAAATTCCCACCTACGTATCTATATATCTCACGTTTTACAAAAGGATATCGGCTGATATTTGGTGCACGTGACGTTGTGACAAATGCTGCTCAAACAAGTTAACCCTTTAATCTGTTTTCTGTTTTGGTATTCTTGTCTCAGCCCTTAATAGGCGTGACAATACATTAATGAAGGGATTCAATAAAGTAGACTGCCCCTCTGGGGCAAATGGGTGCCAAAAATGAAGTGTTCATGTTGTTTATCATTTCGAGTCTTACAGATATTTATATGATATAATTATAGAATGTTATCATTTTAGCACAGAAGAAGATAATAGTGTCTGTGATACTTAAATTTTTAAATAAAGCCATTCTGAATAAAGAGAGTCAACACAACTGTGTGTACAGGGCTGGGCAGCGTTATTACGCAGCACAATTCCCAATACGAGGTAGCCAAAATATCACCATATTTTTTGTGCTGTCTACCGGTTCTGTTAAATTTCCTTCCATATTAGTCAGTAGTCTTTAGCCGCCATGTATACAAGATCAAAGAGTGCATGACACTTGCAGTTGATTAAAGCGTCTGCGCCACCAAAACAAAATAGGTAATGTAAGCACCAACAACCTGTAGCATAAACAAATTGATTTATTTATTTGTTAAAGGTAGTGACATGGTTTGAATGTATATCAACTCCTCAAAAAGTTTGGAAACTTTCAAAAACGGTTGTATACCAGAAAATTTTGAAATATTTCTCCATAGTGTTTCATATCAGTGAAAACATTAGTCTTTCTTGTCAACAATGACACCTTATTTGTGACAATAACTTATTCCACGGCTCAGTAACTTTCTTTGAAAGACAGAGAGGTTTCAATGAAAATGTGAGTAAATGACTACTGTCTGCGCTCATCTCATTGCTTTGAATGAATAAGTGGGTTAATACATGAATAAATGGATCAACGCAAGTGAATCTCTCTTGCTGGTCACTTCTTCATAGTGGTCAAGCTCAAATCAACCATGGTTCGATTATCAGATCTGGCTCGAGCTATTGGTAAGCTTGAGGCTGGCATACCTCAGAATCAAGCTGCGGTAGCTTAAGGAGTTTCCCGCAGTATGATCTCCAAGCTAAAAGCCAAGTTTTGTCGGACCGGATAATGAAACATTACTCACGTTTACTGATGCAAATGGCGCAGACAATGGCAGCTTTGGCACATTTTGTTTGAGACCTCCTTGTCTTTCATATAGTGGCACTAAACCATGGAATAAGTTATGGTCACAAATTTGGTGTCATTTTTGACAGGAGAGAACAATGTTTGTATTAATTTATGTGAAAAATATGGAAATAGATTTCAAATATTTCTGATATATAGCCGTTTTGGAAAGTTTCCAAACATTTTTGAAGAGTTTATTTCAGTGGTAGCGAAATACAAAGAAGATGTTAAATATTCGATTAATAATACTTACCGTCAATAGGAATTCCTTTGTAAGAGGGGTGAGGCCCCACAGGGTCAGCGCAATACTTGGCCCATTTAACTTGGCTATAAACATATTCATCTGAAAGAATGTTTCGAAAAACATAGAAATGAGACGCGTTTTGGAGGTACCGTGTAATATCATTAGGTACTTTACCACGGAGAATAGAGTTTACAGTCACATATTAGAGAGATTGCGATTTCCAAACGTAGCATCGAACGTACGTGGAATCTATTCAAATTCCCGTCACAGGAGAGTGGTTTTGAATAGATTCCACGTACGTTCGATACGTACGTTTGGAAATCACAATATCTCTATTATGTATATATCCAACTTTACTAAATATCTTAAGAAATTCAACCTCTGCAATGTTTGACACGTGTTGCTTAATTATTGGTAAATGGCGACACATTTTACGAGGGACATCTGATAATCATAGGCCATTGAAAAAATGGCAAATTAAATGGAAAGTTGTTGAGATGAACACTTTAATTTATGTTGTTTATGAAATGATGGTGAAGATGTCTTATACCTGTATGACGTCATCATGTTCTGTCATTCCAAATACACCGATGTCATGAATATAGTCGACGACCTCATGGGCCTGATGGATGAATACAAAGGGACAATGGAGAATGATTTTGTTATGAAGGGTTTAAAATAACCAACCAATTATTTTTCCAAAACTTTTTGTTGTATAACATAGCAACCTTTCAAAAGAGAAAATATTTGGCTAAGGCGACGAAAAAAAGAAACCCTGTTCTACGGGCGGACGGACCTTTCAAGTAGGGTCGGTCGGTCGGCCTTTGTGCGTTTGTGCAGCGGTACATGCTTGGACTCATAACTGATCTAAGCGTGGGTTCGAATCCATGCAGAGCCAACTTATTGTGCATTTGCTTTAACTCACGTGCCTCGCCCCAGCCAGCTATAATGCAGAGGGGGTAAATAAAATTATTTTGATTGATCTCAGTGGTAGTGGAATAAATGTAAGTATCCTGATATCTGACAATGTGCGCGTTAAATCACAAATATCTATTATTTATTTATTTATTTATTTATTTATTTATTTATTTATTTATTTATTTATTTATTTATTTATTTATTTATTTATTTATTTATTTATTTATTTATCTGTTACACAAAACGTATTTCCTTAAAAAACTATATATAAGGTGTCCCATAAAAAGGTTACATGTAGAAAATGAACAGCATTTTGTGATGGTACAACATAACATTGTCATTTTTTTAGATATTACTCATTCATCCTTCTAAGAACTGTTTGCTCAGTTTCAATTCCATATCTTAAAATCAACTTAACTTATGAGCGCTAGATGACAGGGGTGTCAAGAGTAGCTAACCATCAAAATATCGCACAACGAAAGTTGAACACATGCACACCTTTGTTTTCTTATTTTGTCTTTATTACTTTTTAAGTTTCTATTATTTTTCATTGTTGAACTTATTGCACAAAAGAAACATATTGAAAAATTAAATACTGTACACTAAAATTAAATCAGTTTTAGAGCTTCTTGGTAACAAATAAAAGAAGATGGTCATTACAGAAGAACACGTTTTTGGTGAAAGGAGTTCCGCTGTATCTCCTGTCATCAAAATAGTGAAATGAATAACAATCTATTGCATTTAGGCCTTGCTTGGATTTTGTTGACTTGAAATCGCTGATGTTTGCTTTTACATTTCTGACTGAACTCTTGAAATAATTTGTGTATCAGAATAAAATACTGTATTTGTCATGCATGCTATGACTAGCCCTACTCAAGTGCCCCGCCAAATGCACGGTGGCTGTGACGGTGGTATAATGAACCTCGTGTTGTCACATAAAGAGCTTTATGAGGAATGTCTAGAATGCGGGCTAAATACATAAGTTGTGAACTTGACATTTACAGGCCTGGGGTAGAGGGTACATAGATTATGTCATGAAAAGGATATTTATATTTGTTAACATTAACTTAGATTATTTTCAAAAATCTACATGTAACCTTTTTTGGGACACCCGGTAGTTACCCTTTCGTGAACTTCCGCCGCAATCAATCCAATCACTCCAAATTGCAATACGGACATAAAAAGCCAAAAAAGGCTAATAAACATTGTAATGAAACTGTCGAGACTTTGAGCTACAACGAGCTGGTACATTATAACGCCCATATTGAGCATAGCAAATCCAACTGATACTGCAAGATAAAAATTGAAGGTGTCATCAAGAACAGACACGAACTTTGAGAGATATTGATGTTGGCGACGAAGTGAGATTAAACATCCCTCGAATTTCCTATCCTCTGACTCTGTAATAAAGTCATTAACTTTTTCCGAGAACAGGTGAAACTGCTGGGATATGATGAAGCAGATAATAAGCAGAAAGGCCGGTGGAAAAGCAAACGATGCGTTAGCAAATACAACTGAAACTATGTTAATTATATCCCATACTATAAGTGGGTCCGTTGTTGGAGCCGCCAAGAACATGGTTTCATTTCGAAGTGATTCAATTGGTCCAAATTGTGCAAAGGTGTGGAACAATGTGTCAGACAAGTTGAAGCTAATAGCCGCTCCGAACATGAACATTACTCTCCTGCGAACCCAACTAATGGTTAGTGAAGTCCCAAACATTCGACTCATCGACGAAGACTGACAATAGGTTTGCCAAATGTGAAAGACCTTAGGTAGATTGTCCGTGTGGCAGATATAGTACCAAATAAAACCGTTAATGGCACATACAAAGTACCAGACCCCTAATGCTAGTTGCAATGCAAATAATCGACTATCCGTGTACCACAGCCCGACAACTGACCTCGCCGCGTTAAGAAAAATGAGCAAGTGGACACAAAGGCAATACAATTGGTGCGCGTGCTGTTGAAGAACATTAAATTTTCCAGTTGGTTCATTTTTTCGCCAACTCTTTGGCGTATGGTATATCCCAAACACAGCCATGGCACGGAACATGTGCCGAAACTCGTATCGCAGGTTTACATCATCGTCGCCAACGTTTTCAGTAATGTTTATTTTAGCCAGATTCTTGTTAGAAACCGTGGATGTCATATCTTCTACCGCAATGTCCCTGCGTGAGTGTATTTGAGCCATCATTGCACCAACAAGTCCTTATAATAGCCACCGTAGATTAACAATATGCAATCATAGTTATGATATTTTCTATACTTTGATCAACTCCTACTCGGCGGGTCTTATAACATCGCGGATTAATATCAAAATATTTTATTTCGCCAGAAAGTATCACAAGAAAAATTTCAAAATTTATTAATTCAAGTCCTTTATTCTGTCTACTTTCTTTAACATAAAGATATAGACCAGACAGGTCAACTAATAGCACTCTTTAACTTGGGTCTACTTTTCGGCGTAGTGGTAAAAGCCTAACATTTCCCGTGGTAAAATCCTAACATTTCTCGCCTATTATGAGCTGATCAAACTATATTTGTCTCGTTTCAAATGATATTATTGACTTGTTTGCTTTCAAGTGGCCAGGCGCGATGGGTGTTGACTTACTCATGCAACATGTTTTAAATAAGCTTCTACGTTAGATCGATAACATTACTGCATCAGTTAATGCGAGGCTGGTAATAAGCTAGTAACATTAAAAAATTACCCAACACTAATTGCAACAGAATCCATTTCGCATGCGTCCATCTCCCAAAAGCTCGCACAAAGACATATTGAGTTCGAATGTTAACCATTAGCTGGGTTTGCAGGAGAGTAATAATCATATTTGGAGCGGCTATTAGCTTCAACTTGTTTGATACATTGTTCCATACCATAGTATAACTATAAGTGGGTCTGTTGCTGGAGCCGCCAAGAAAATGGTATTACCAACATTTGTCCTTAAAGACCTTTGAGTCGATTCAGTTGAAGAAAACAGAGCAAGAAGGAAAAGTAACAAGTAACGAATGGGGCACATCAAATGAACATGTTTCAGATTAAAAAGTTCATACATACTAGTTACGAGTGTACTTTTCATTCGAATTATCTAGATTGCTGAAGTTGATTTAGTAGACTTCTCCGTAGTCCACTTGCCCATTGTGCATACTCTTGCTATTACATTTAAACATAAAACTCGTATTAATTTTCACATCTATTCTTTTCAATCACCGTACTCCAAGTTTCCCAAGTGAATTTGCTCGGGCTTTCGCGATCAATAAACTCATAGATTCAAAAATCAGAGTTGTTTTAACAACTGATTAAAAGTATTGAAGTGAGCCAGTATAATTATGCTGTATTCAATAACATAGGCATAGGTGTACTAACATTTTACTCTCACTAATTATATAACTTTTTATGACCCTTTACTATTGAATACTTTAATTCTAATAAACATCTGTATAATTTTGAATTCAACGGAATGGGCTCATCATGATTAAAAACACATTTTAGAGTAGAAAAAGGCGAAATAGTAATGTTTCAACTAATAACAAATGGGCCGGATTTAATTTAGCAATTCCAAGTGAAAGAATAATATTTATAAGTATAATGAAATCTCAAATGTTTCTCTTTAGGCTCCTCGGCTCCTTGCGCTATTTAGCATCAAGGAACAGAATGTCACTTTAAACAAAGCATCTGAAAAACGTTTTACCGCCATCTTTTGGAATAAGAGAAGAGAGACAATAAACTTCTAATTTAAAATTTCCTGATGTATAAACAAGTTGACAGTCTGCAAGAACCTGTCAGCATGGTCAGTATCACCTTATGGAAATATACCTTTTAAGTGAACAAACTTAATTAGTGACGGTGTTGTTTGAACAATGCTAATTATTAACTGTTGTCTTAACAAATGTCTCAGATATTGTCACAAATATCACCTATGGCTGTGCCAAATGGAAAATCAATTAAATCAATTAAAACACATCAGGCATTATTACCGTGATTGATTGTCCAATTATTGCCTGACAATCTCAAAAACTTGAAAAAGTTCGAAATTCGGGAAATGTCCGATTATCATTCTATAGTAAATTTGAGATGCTTCACCTTAACATCGTTTTTGTAGTAGGAAAATTATCACCAAGTGTGTAAACACGCAATATACATGTATAATACTAGGTATGTCACAGTGGCTGCACAATAATTCTGCTACACTGTGCATGCAAGCATAACAGTGAATTGAAAAGGGCGCGCTTCAAATTTGGCCAATTTTAGAAAACATCCATGTCGATAAATGAATGTCTTCATATGCTTCATTTATCCAAATTGTTTAAATTTTTAATATATGATTTTCCGAGGCTAACATCGGTTCCTCCAAATTAAAAATTGTTTTGTTTAAGAGCTACTGCCTGTTTTTATGGATTTTTGAAGATCGCTCATAAATCAGTAAATATAGGCCTATTGAAGTAAAGGAACTACCACCATTTAGCTGAAATACTAATCTTTCTTAGCATGTAAATTAATTCCGTCGACAACAAATGAAACACTTCCCTAAAACCAGTTGAAGCAAAACATTAATCAATGTTTTTTTAGGGAGTAATTTTCCAAACCACAATAGCTCTAAGCCATTGTGTGTGTCCAAGGCCATACTATTTTTGTATACGCGGTACAGTAAAATTGCTGTTCACTTTACCGATTGTCCTCCCACGTTAATCCAGATGACAAAATGTTAATTTAAAGTCTCATTGCAACTGAATTATAATTTTTACTTTTCGGACTTGGCTTTGAGTAATGGTGACACATACCATGTTTACAGTAAAAATGAAAATTATATTCTAGACACCGTCAAAATGTCAAACTTTTTATTTTTTTTGTATTGTTTTTAAATAATTAACTGCAGTTCATTTATTCAACCTCATAACAGGATCATACTTAAAAAAATTATGATGAATGAACAGACGTTCATTAAATATTGAAAAAAACCTAAAATTACTCATGCCTAATTTGCATAATAATAGCATAAATACATAATTAGCTGTAATCGCCTAATTTGCATAATTAATTACTTTTTGTGTATTTTTCGTTATCAATTGAAAGAACGTTGTATACATATGTGTGCAAAAAAACCCGCACCTTTATATCATGTACGGTTTTCTATTGGCATCAATTTTGCATATTAATTAGCTGAACTTAGTCATTTTTTGAGATATAATTTGTCTGCAGATTGGCCGAAATTGCTAAAATAGTATATTTGGTTAATTTATTATGATTATTCAATGATAGATTTTTTAATTTTGTTTTCTGTAACGAAGTCAGGAAAGATAGGCATTTAACATGTGATATTTAAATTAACGCTGCTTTTTCAAGCAAGCGTCCAAATATACCTTCAAAATCTCGAAATGTGCCAATTTTGTCATTACAGCCATTTGTGGCAGGATTTCATTCCATCTACGAGCATCTTTAAATTGACACTACATCACAATGCATTGACCGATTTCAATTCTGTTTTTTGATTTTTGATGCTTTAATAAAGCTCAATAATGTAGGAACATTAAATAACGTGTTTCTGCTGCGATTATTTTTGAGGTGATATGCCTAATAATACTGTACGTACATTGCATGCGGAAAGGTCATAACCCAGGAAAAAGATCGACCCTTGTAACGATCGACAGATTGATACGTATTGAATACTTGTGTGCTGTTATCAACATTCTTTGTTTTGGCTCATCTGCATGGGTTAATTCGGTTGTATGTAAGTTACATAGATGTCTATAGCTTCAGATAAAGAGGACACCAATTTCATGTCACTTGTAAACAAGGTCAATGAGAACATAATTAGATTCTTGGTAGTACAATATTTTGTGAAGGCACGGTGGCGTAGCGGTACGGGCTCCGCATCTTTATCGGAGGATTGCTAGTTCGGGTTGCATGCACTTAGTAAACGAGCTTTCCTTCACTTACCTCTCTCTTCCCACGGGTGAAAAGGGGAGCTGTTATAAATATTGTCCATTCAACGTTACCCAAAGGTATGAGCATGCCTTGCCTTGTATGAAAACTGGTATATTCTAACAACAGCGGAATAAATAAAAAGCGCTTTGACACGTGAAATGTGTTGTATAAATGCCAATGTTGTCCATGAGAATATTATTATTTTTTATTTCAAGAACATGTGCTTAATATACATATAAATGGACACACCATTTTTTATTAATCACTCTTACAATGTAATTGTGATATTTAACTTAGTATAATCTGAAATTATTATTAATATTTATATAATATTGAATGGCTTTGAGTGTGATACAAGAATATATTGCACGATATTTTTCTATCGAGTGCAATATATTCTTGTATCACACGAAAATAAGCCATTCAATATTATTATTATTATTATTATTATTATTATTATTTACATCAGGCTTTCTCTCGGCGGTAAAATGATAATTTAAGCTTACCTAGCCACAGGGCCTAACCAATGCGTAGGCCTGTTGTAAGCTCATCTTTTGACCTTCTTGTTTTCTGCACTTTCCTTCCCCAAAGACAAATTCGGAAAATATACAGGTTAATTGCAGATGTGGATTATATTTCCTAGGTAATTCATCGTCCAGAATTGCCGCAAATTAGGTCTGTGTTGTTTTACTTGTTTATAAAATCACCTGTTAGCGCGTATGGACGATGCACAATATTATTTTTGAATCGCACAATATCATTTTTAATATTGTTCACATCGGGGTACTCTTATTGGACTATAACAAATATGTGTTTTAATTGTATCGATAAAAAGCCTTATATAAATAATAATAATTAAATACCATAATGATATTAATCTGATCCCCTCAGGCTAAAATCACAAAATTTGAAAAATTGAGTTTTTACAATATTACTGATGTTGAATCCCCAGGTCTCTTGAACACTTGCAAACCTATTATATATATGTCCATTTTCTTATTTTTTAAAATTGTTTTTCTCCTCACTTTTTGCTTATCTCAGTTTCATTATTGCCGACTTTAGCTTGATTGGACCAGATCTGGTCACAAATTAAAGATTACATCATCCGTAACAAGATGTATATTTACGACTTACGCAATGGCGGCTTATAAAACTGAGTAGTTACTTATTGGTCCAGGATTATTGCTTATTATATACTTCATTAATATATTCTTGTTCATTGATTGGTTAAAAGTGGATCACATGACCAAAAATAGTTCTACCATCAGTATTCCTCTCCGTAAATAGTACCTCTAAGCCGTAAATAGTATTTGCAATGTCCCGGATGAGCCGTAAATAGTACATCCAAGCCGTAAATAGTACTTTTGATCATGCCTTCCGCGTGCGCGCATTTGATACGACGGAACAGTTCACGCACGCGAAACTGCCATTGCCTGATTTCGCGCTGCTGTAATTGGTTAGCCCGATTTAAGCATATTCGACTTTTTTTGAAGGGCAAAATATAGGTTGTGCTTAAATTGGTCGTGCTGTTCACTCAGGATAGAAGCTGGAGAGTCAAAACGTCAAATAATTTTCTTTTAACCAATCAATGAGCAAAGAACATATCAATGAAGTATATAAAACAAATATTGTTGAGATCAATTAATACTATTTTCCTTCGGGGCTGCGCCCCTCAGGAAAATAGTACTATTGATCTCACCTCGGGCCCATAGTTTTAACCAGAACCTCTCATGGCAGTATATATTTGTATATTATAGTATATATAATATAATACGTCTTGCTTCATGTATGGGGATAGCTTGCTTTAATTCAATATCAATTGCTATAATCAGTAGATAGTTTGTTTAATTGCTGCACGCAAGTAGATATCACCTCGGGCCCATAGTTTTAACCAGAACCTCTCATGGCAGTATATATTTGTATATTATAGTATATATAATATAATACGTCTTGCTTCATGTATGGGGATAGCTTGCTTTAATTCAATATCAATTGCTATAATCAGTAGATAGTTTTAATTGCTGCACGCATTTCTATCTGAAGTAGATATCTCTATTTGAATGATATACACTTCAATAAAGGTGAAGCGGGGGGGGGGGGGGCTCTCTGACAAGAAAAAGTTCTGATTGATTAGCACATTTATGAAAAAGTATTTTAAACCTCATGCCTTATTCATTCAGGCTACACTTCCTTAACAGTTAATCAACGCGTAATCCTTGTTTTGTTTTTAATGTATGTTGCACAACATAAATTATAAACACGAGACAAACGTTTTTTAGAAACTGGGCACTTTTATTACATCAAACTTTATTCACAAAATACAACAATTTCCACAAATAATACCATCTTGTTCTATTATTTGCAATGCAACGCTATTAACACAATTTATATTACTATAATACAGACTAATGTAATTGGTACTCTTTGATAAACTACTTTAAAATAACTACTATATGCTTTTCAACATAATTGTGTTAATAAGTTGATGGTAACACTTTGTAAGGTGTCCTTTTTGAAATGGGCTTAATCGGACAAAAAATCGTACTGATGGTTTGTCGTCAGCTATCTTTAGTAGCTCAATTCGATACGCAGAGGTGGCATCACTGATCAACGATATGTCGCTCACCCCTTTTCCGTCTTTAACTATATAGGACTTTATCAGGCGCCCTCAACATGTAATTTTGACTGATTTGTGTCGCCAACGTATTTTTGGCGTGTGCCACACTGTAAACTGCATAATGCTATGATTTCCACTACACAGTGTATAGCCTATTCTACATAATATAACATTTTACTAGGAGTAGTTACTAGAATACGTCATTGTGTGCTTTAGTTGTCGCATTTTGGTAATTGCCTAAATTCTTTGTGCAGAAAGAAGACTGTTTCCAGGAGAACGAGAGTAATTGGTGAAACTGCGCATGAAGATATATAAATGCAAGTGTACAATTGACTTCGCTGATTTTCGGTAGGACAAGTGAATAAGGATACATATATCAGCCGTCCAGAACACTGCAAGAACTCTATGATCACCAAAAAGACTTGGATTTTCTTAACTTAATCAAACAGTGTATTGTTGTTGTGCATTCGTGCGAATTTGGGTAAAAGGTGATTTTGGACTTGAGTCAGTACAACTCGTAACAATGCGTTTTGACAATGGATGGCCGAGAGTTTTAAAACACGCCTAAGATTATACATGTCTAACCCTGGACGTCCATAACTTACTGGTGCTAAGTATACTTAGGTTGTGAGTTTGTGACTTCCCTAAAATATCACCAAACATCAGAGTAATATGCTTGTTTGGGCATGGGTTATTCTATTTTCTGCAGTGTTGACATAATATCATGAACTCTCTACGCGTTGATCATAGTTGTGCTTCAAAAAGAGGTACATTTGAACCAGTGTACATAGCCAATAATGTGTTATTTTAATACAGCAACGAAGGAGATATTGACTGTATGAAAGACTTGCTGGAGTCTGGTTTATAAAACAACACATGTCAATAAAGTGGAGCAGTGCAGAAAGAAGACTGTTTCCTGGAGAACGAGAGTAATTGGTGAAACTGCGCAAGGAGATAAGTGTATGAAGATATATAAATGCAAGTGTACAATTGACTTCGCTGATTTTCGGTAAGACAAGTGAATAAGGATACATATACCAGCCGTCCAGAACACTGCAAGAACTCTATGATCACCAAAAAGATTTGGATTTTGTTAACTTAATCAAACAGTGTATTGTTGTTGTGCAATCGTGCGAATTTGGGTAAAAGGTGATTTTGGACTTGAGTCAGTACAACTCGTAACAATACGTTTTGACAATGGATGGCCGAGAGTTTTAAAACACGCCTAAGATTATGCATGTCTAACCCTGGACGTCCATAACTTACTGGTGCTAAGTATACTTAGGTTGTGACTTCCCTAAAATATCATCAAACATCAGAGTAATATGCTTGTTTGGGCATGGGTTATTCTATTTTCTGCAGTGTTGACAAATAGGCTGATAATTATTGTCAGTGCATTACAATTTTAAAATGTTCAAGTAAGATTAAAATATTGCAAAAAATAGTGAAAAACATTCACGTTTTTACTTTCCTTCGATTCATAAGCGTGAGGTATGTCGAAGTCGTAGGGTTCAAATCCCCACGGCGCCAACGTGTTGTGCAATTCGGCAAAGCTCTTCACCCTTATTGGGTATCGGTTTATTCAACACCGGAAGGGTAACAGATTTGCTGTGTATCCCCAAGGCAACTTTATATGAAGAAGTAATCTGACCCAAGTCGCTTAAAAAGAGAGATGGACACTCCGGCCTACGGAGTCAGATTGCTTCTTCAGTTTGTGGCCCGAAATATTACAATTATAATGACATAAAAAACATATAAATTTACATTTGAAAACACAATAAAAATTCACAAAACTCAATTATATCCACACGGCCCTGCAAACACTCTCTCATGTGCACCCCTAGACTCACCGTACACACAACCTCCCACACTTCCGCACAACCCATCGTGTTTCTACACACAACGCTCATACTCTCACAACCAGATTATCAGCCCTCACACACAAATAAACACAGGCATTAAGAACTTCTTGAACGTCCACGGTTAGGCGTATATTCTTAGGCGCGTTTTGATGCTGTTGGCCATCCATATTTTGACGACGTGATGACGTAGTTTGGGTTCCTTTTGCAAAGTTTTAATTTAGGAATAACCAAAATGGTCTATTCCACACACCAAAGGTGTCAAAAGTTCATAAAAAAACACAAATGGATTTAATAGGTTTATATAGTTTTACATAACCACACATATCTAAATACCATACTTATTTACAAAAACTACACTGCCAAAAAAGTGTCTACGAGTTAAATACTTCTTGAAGGACTATTATATGTCTTTTTGCCAATATGTTAATTAATGAATACATGTTCTTGCAGAGTACTTTTATTATCCAGCATTTTTGAATATTTAATGAGGTAATTTGCATAATTATAAATATAATTATGGAATTCTTAATTTCATGGTATTTGACATTGGGACTGGTGTGGACTTTCAAATCCTTGAAAGTACTTATTAAAAAGAGATTTATTCAAACAATAATTAGCAGTTGAACTATGATAATCCCTATTCAATCCTGTGTAAGGCAGGAAACTAATGAGCACATTATTGAGACTAGCAATTTTGCAAAAATATCAAGGTATCATTTGCAAAATTATCCATATCTTGAAAAGTGTTGATGTTGTGTATATAATTTTGGTATCATTTTGAAGCTTATTGTCCCATGCTTACATTTTTATTAAAATCATGAAATGTCAAAAATGCGACTTGTTCCTGGTTTTGTCGGAACGGGTCACATATTTAAAGCCTAAGCATGTATTGCATAACAGTAACCATCAAAATAAGCATTTAAACATTGATATCAAAATATGGTTGAAGTTTTTAATTCTTAGACACTTTCTTTGCACTGTATGCCCAGTTTCAATATACAACGAACAAATATCATAGTTATTAATCCTTATATTTTATTATTATTGTTATTATTATTATTATTATTATTATTATTATTATTATTATTATTATTATTATTATTATTATTATTATTATTATAAGCGGAAGCCGCTGTTGAGTTAACGGGAGCGAGTACTAAACGGGAAAAATCGCTGAACTGGACTAGAGCTAACTGGACTTTAGCTCGCACGCTCTTTCTTTCTTTCTTTCTTTCTTTCTTTCTTTCTTTCTTTCTTTCTTTCTTTCTTTCTTTCTTTCATTCTTTCATTTAGTCTAATAACCAATAAGTCTAAAACCATTTAGTCTAACAACCATTTAGTAATACTCATTTGGTCTATAACCAATAGGTCTAATACCCATTTGGTCTACACACCATTTAGTCTTACAAGAATTTAGTTTATTAATAAATAGACGAAATGGTATTATACCTAACGGTTATTAGACCAAACGGTTATTAGACCAAATGGTTATTCAAGAAATATTAGACCAAATGGTTATTAGACTATATGGTTAGTAGACATACCGGTTATTAGACCAAACAATATTAGACTAAATGGACATTAGACTATATGAGTATTAGACTAAGTTGCAATTAGCCCAATATTGACCAATTGAATATAGACTAAACGGGAATTAGACGAAATGGTATTAGACCAAATGGCAATAGACCTTTATTGTTTTTGCTTCCTTCCTTTTTCCCGTACCCTTACGATATTTAGTATGCATAATTCCGTAATCCCATCCTGTATACCATAAACCGTACCCGTACCGCGCATGTTGGTTATGAGCCCAGACATATAGGTACTTGTACAAAAATGTATATTCCTCGATCTCCCGTATGAATTTAGCGACAATTGGATCGAAACTGACGGAACGTTTCCTGGACTCAGATACATACACACATACATACAACATTCCCCTATTTATAGTAAAATAATAATTATTATTACTTATATAATTGTTACTATTATTATTATTATTAATATTATATTATTATTATTATTATTATTATTATTATTATTATTATTATTATTATTATTATTATTATTATTATTATTATTATTATTATTATTATTATTAATATTATTATTATTATTATTATTATTATTATTATTATTATTATTATTATTATTATTATTATTATTATTATTATTATTATTATTAGTAGTAGTAGTAGTAGTAGTATTAGTAGTATTAGTATTAGTAGTATTAGTATTAGTAGTAGTATTTATTTATTTATTATTAGTTGCACATTCATATAAAAGGCTCTTTACAAAATACAAAATCATATAATTTTTAACATCAATCCAAAGCACAGATTCTTTTAACATTACAAAAGTGAATAACTAAATTACACATTACATGTGTATGTGAATACGCCAATTAATAATTATCACACCAGCACATTACAACAATTCGTATATCTAATTACAATTCAAAAGACCAAATGAGACCAAATGTCAATAAGATCATTACAACACACATGTTGATTTTTTTTAATTACCTACTAAAATTACATCAAATCGAGTTTTAAAAATTCACAACAATGCCAATGAAAAGTTATGTATCATAGATTAATTTTCAATCAAAACATGTCAATAGCATAATCTAATACATTTACATCATTTGTAAATATACTGCGCCAATAAAGTATCCTTACACTCGGAAAAATTATCACAATTTCAAAACTGAACAATATTGGGGTAAATTTGTTTTTTTAATAGATGTACTATCTAATCCTGCACATTATGACACCACATTGAATCCAATGTGACTTCAAGAAGCAAAGTTACAAGCATTTGATTAGACGAAGGTCCAGTTTTAAAAGTGACAAAATGGCCTATACAAGGCGCAAAAAGATTCCAACAAGCGCAACAAAGAGACAACACAGTTTCGTCAATGAAGCGTTATTTAAAGCAGTTTTTATTTCAGTTTTTACTTCTCTGTACTTTTCATAACTTTCATTTTATTTGTCAGTTCTTTTGTTTCAGTTTTCTTTTGTTCCTGTTGTTTTAAATTTAAGCCAAACGCATAAATTAGCCATTCACCACTCTCAAACCAGATGTCTAGTCTGTGGAGTTTTGAATAGGCCCGTTTGTCACTTTTAAAACTGGACCTTCGTCTAATCAAATGCTTGTAACTTTGCTTCTTGAAATCACATTGGATTCCACGTGGTGTCATAATGTGCAGAATTAGATAATGCATCTATTAAAAAAACAAATTTACACCAATAGTGTTCAGTTTTTAAATTGTGATTATTTTTCCAAATGTAAGGATATTTTATTGGCGCAGTATACTACTAAATCCCTACAATTGAGATTTGGGCAAGAACTTTATGATCAATTGGTCGTTATAGAGAGAGTGAACTCTGAGTAGGACTTATCACATTATTTGAAATTTCAAAAGTTTTAAACGTTGTGAATAAATATTTAACACCATATAATATAAAAACTAGTATTATAAGTTACATTACATTAACCCCAACAGGACTGTATACTACAAAATACTACTTGATATATGCGCTGTTCCACGTGGTGTGATGACGCAATCGCCCTAAGTGATATATGTGACTGGACGCGGCGAATCAGCCGTAAAGTCGGCCCCGGTCAATTTTGTTTTATTTCGTGTTTAGAAAATATATACCATAAGCTTTAAAATGGTATATCAGTTGACTTCAAACGATATCCAAAAGCGGGGTTATGATTTGTTGAACTCTGTTCCTTCGACAAAATTGTATTTTTTATCGGTTTTACATGTGTCCCTTTTTCTACATTTCTGGTAATAAATATCCAACAGTCATAATTGGCGGTCATTTCAAATCATCCCCAAGTCAACGAGGTTCAGAAATATCCTCTCATTGTTCATTGTTGATTATACATGCCTAGACAAAATACAATGCCTTGTTATCTACCACTTGAACAGGATTTAGCCAAAGCAAACAAAGACAAGAACTATTCTATAGAAATAGGTAGAAGCTTATTATCCTCTTCAGCAGTAGTATTATTGATTGATTTAAACAGCGTTTGATAAGATACTTGTCGCCACGAATTGATACACCTATGAATACGACATTCACATACATTTTACACTTTAACTCAAAATACAATTTGCCGAGTTTACGGCTGATTCGCCGCGTCCACTCACATATAGGCACGGTTACGCTAGCCAGCGAAGCCCAAGACCCGTGACAAAGTGTCGCCGACAGAGTGCTTGGCATGCGAGGGGTCTCGGGTTTGAATCCCACCAGAGCAAACAACTTCTTTCTTTGTTTTCTCTCTTTATTCCTTCCTTCTTTCCCTTCCCGTCGCCAAAAGGCCCTTAGGCGGTTAGGGTTAAAGGTCGTTACATTAAGGTTACTTAAGATTAATTTCTTTTAGAAACAGCCCGTCGCCCGTAAGGTTACTCATTGCTTTCATACCCTGCGGGCCCCTATATTGGGGTCCACTTGGAGTGTAGTCGTCGAATGGGAGTCGCCGGCCTTGATGTCTTTTGTTGAGGGGGCACTAAATCCTTCCGCATTTAGTGTAACCCTGTATAGCCCCGGTTAAAAATAGCGCCTGAGCGAAATATATCCGCCTCTTGCGGTACCGAATTTCAGTAAATCGTGCTTGTTTCGATGAAAGTAAAAAAGTAGAACCTCAACATTAAAAACCTGGTCAAAACATGTTTCCAGTCGGTTGTCCATTAGTGACAGACTGTCGGAATAATATCAAGGCCGGAACTGGTAATTCGTGAGGGCGCTGTTCATATGCCCGTAGATCAAAAGTTCGACTGAAATGGGCACAAAAAATCCATTTTTACTAGCCGTATAAATTCATTTTATTCCATTTCATATCTTAAATATTCAACATGTAGTAGTGTCCTCTTGTACATGTTGAATATTTAAGATATGAAATTTATGAATTTATACGGCTAGTAAATGAATAAAACAATAATAACGTGTTCACATACACACAACAAAACCACAAATACAACCATTGGCTTACTAAAGGAAATTGTATGTAAAATTCGATTCGACAGTATGTTTAATTTTCAAGATCTTGACATCTTTCAAAAATTTTAAAGAGTAATATGCTTCACTTCAGTGTTTGATGCAGTGTGAAGAGCCCTAGTTGCTGCTACTAGGAACTTTTTATTTGGTTACTATATACATCGGTATGTCATAGTGTCTAGCTTAAAGCCATATTATAACATTTTCATACAAAATAGATTAGCATTTCTTTGCCATAAAATGTTAGTTTTTACTATCAGATATATTCCCTTTTATTTTTGAGCCGAACAACTACGGCAAAGCAAAGAAAATTGGAATTTACTACCAGCGCATATGTCGCCAATACGTACCACTCCTTCGGTCGTGTTATGGTACGACCCTTTGTTGTGTAGATCACCGTCCCGCACGCCGTGTACGTACTGTGTGTTATGAACATCGTGTATGCGTTCGACTAATAATTCCATTGTAATAATAAAACGCCGGTTCCGGCGTTTTATTCAAAATCTCGGATTTTGACAAAACTACAGCACCTAGAGTCTTGATTTTTGCAGGGTATATTGGTTTGATAAATTACAATATAATCGTGTACAAAATGAATTTTAACAAATCAGTGAGGGCGTCCTACTCAGCAAATGTTATAATATGGCTTTAACAAGCCTTATGTCATTGTAAGCTTATGAAAATTATACTTATTACGTCATGTCATGTTTGTAACTTCAATAAGCTCACAGTCCTAGGTGTCGTTTGTTTTCTGCAAAAAACAAAATAAATTATGATACTTTTGAAGATACATGACAAGGTAGGCAAAAATCGTATCGACATTTAATAAGTTTTTGACTCGAGAATTCACTACAGGCTAACTGTAAAATCATGTTTGGAATCCGTGGGTCAGTGGTCGATGAGTATATATTTACACAAAATGGTTCTTTGAAATTAATACTGAAACAGTACTGCATAACTCGCACACTTTTACACAGTAGGCTCGTTAAAATTATCAGTGCTTCCATTAGACTTCTCCGTAGTCCACTTGCCCATTTTGCATACTCTGGCTATTACATTTAAGCATAAAACTCTGATTTATATTGATTTGTGCGCATCTTTTCAGTCACCGCACTCCCTCTGTTTGGATTTTCGGGGTTCGCTATCAATAAACTGGTAGATTCCAAAATCAGAATTGTTCAGTATTAAAGTGAGCCATTATAATTATGCAAGATAATGTTGCATTCAATTAATTTTATTGTCACTAATCACTGATATTTTTAACTCTTTATGACCATTTTACTATTGAATACTTTAATTTTAATAAACATCAGTATAATTTTGAGTTTAACGAAATGGGTTCATCATTATTAATAATAACATATTTTTAATAAAATTCGACTATGGCATAGTCTATGCTTTTATTAAATCAGTTTGGTAAATTTTTAATTGAGCACGCTGTATCAAATGAGTACAAACATGCCTGGTATTTTAGACTGGATCTTAACGTACTCCTTTTGAAAAAAGACAACATCAGCTGATGATATATTCCAATAATACGATAATGTTACTTACCGAAGTAGTTTCCAACGGTACCACTTGGTTTTCTGCAAGACGATGTCTTTCTAAAGCAGTCTTGATTTGACTTTGTACCTGTTAGATGAGAAATAATAAAATAATGATGAAAATTAGAACAGGCATTCAAGTCTGCTAGCTAGCACTATTAAATGTTACCTGAGAAATATCTAATGTTATCATATTGCATAGTTGGATGCAAATCGTCCTATAAATAGAATATTACAAAAATAGTATTTATTTTCTTACACATATTTTCATAAAATTTAGCACAGCCTTTAAAAGAAAGGAAATTAAAAGAAAGAAAGAAGAAGAAGCAGAAGGATGAAGATAAGGGGAAGAAAAGGAATAAGAGAAAAGGTAAACTATACGTTGGTTCTCCTTAAGTGATCATAAGATAACAATATACCCTGGATGCTATGCACACGGGTATAAAATGAGGGAGGGGAGAATGAGGAAGGAGAAGATTGACCCAAGTGCAAAACGCTGGTTGTGTAAAACACTGGTTGTTTTTGTCTCTTTATTACTCCACCAGATTTTGCTCTGAAAACTATACAAATATTGTCAGATTTTACCTCTTTGTTCAGAGCACAGAATACCACGAAGATAAAGAATCCTTGCAGTGAGTTACAGATTACAAATAGGTACTGGAAAACAATAGCAGCTCCAGTAACAGACATGTAGCCAAATGCCCATGTTGTACCAAGTAGAGGTGTTAACACAAGTGTTCCTCTCAAGGTTGCCCTGTAAGCAAAAATATTAATAAGTGTTCGGTCCAGTTCCTGATGATTTTGCGAGTTTCTTGAAACAGTAAAACAGCCATTAATAGCGAATGCATCTACTATTATTAATTATTTGTTAAGGTATTCGATCAACTCTCCGTTACTCTATGTGTCACGTCTTGGCTAGGCATCGTTGGAAAACAGCATCTAAATAATGAGAACTGAATGATTCACCTAGGTAAACTAAAAAAGTAAATTTTAACGAACAAGGAGCAGATTTAAAATACTTACCTGACACCATCTGTATACTCAACGTTTACTGCATTGGATGCTTTGAAGATAATACGCCCAACAAGCACCAAGAGTACCGAATTAAGCTAAACAAATGAAATAAAACGAATATTCTTAGTCTATACGCGCCTAAAACAAAATACTAATATATTAATTCTTAAGATAAAATGACAAAATCATATAGTCAGCTTATCCAAAGGGTATCAACAAGTGACGTCATCAAACCATTAAGAGCTGACTCTCTCTACTGACACATGTGGAATTATGTTATGAACTATAACACGGTTGCTTGATGGCATTTAGACATTTAGTCCTTTTTAACTTAAGGTGAACACTGAAGGCGCTATTTATCTTCACTCTTAATTAGAGAGGGCGGCCTATCTGCTGTGTCATAGCATGACATCAGTCAATATGAGACATTAAATATTAAATGCGAGGATCCAGAGGATACATGCCTGAGAAAATATATAATAATTAAAGAAATGAAGCTCAGACAAACTGGCATTATAATAAAGGAGAGAAAAAATCAGAACCGTTCGGATTCGAACCAGCGTGCACTAACGATTACATGTCGTCAGCTCACCACCACACGCCATAACAGCTCATGGCGGATCAGAAGGCGAATTGAACATGTAATGATTTTATTCTCAAGTAAATGTCGTGTTATCTTCAATCTTGTTTGCATTTTTACAATGGGTAGACAATTTATTGTATCATGGCAATAAAACATCAAAAATTAGCACCTAATAGCAAGGGCGTTTTCAAAAATCTTTTGATCATATTAATTGGCTAAATTTAATTTGAAATATATGTAAATAGCGCCCTCAATTTGTACACAAATACAGTTTATAAAATAAAATCTGCCACAAAAAAGCATAAAAATATTAATAATATGATAAAGGAGAGAAAATGTATGTTCAAAATAGCTACAAAATATATATGTATATTGGTGTAACAGCCGTTGGTATTGTCCCTGTATAGAAAATGAAATGATATAATGTAAGAATAAGAAAACGAATAATGTTCTCAGTATAGACTCACCAAGATAACAACTGCAGCTGGTGCACCAAAGGCCCATATAAGACCAGATTGAAGGTCCAACCAACAACTTGAAAACGAAAAAGAAAAATGCAAGCCACAATTTTGCATTTTTTTTTACAATAATCTAAATCTTTATGTACACAGCATACGAATGAATGGCAAAATACTATAAATCGTCCCTTCATAACTTATGGGCAATTTTACACCTTGACCGATGTGTAGGAAACATATTGTGCTATGTGTTCCTTTTTAAATCTTGTGATTCTAGTGTATATTTGTACCCTAATAAGTCGAATTTTCAGTGGTACCCCGTATACCAAATATAAATTATGAGGGACTCATATCATGTTTGTAGGTATGTGAAGCATATTGAGAATAAATGTGATTACTCAAAATCAATCTCCAATTCGCAGGCGAAGTGTTATGTGTAATCCGATTATCACTATGTCAACTGGATCACGCTTTTGAGGTTTGCACCACGATCAAAATGATCGCAACACAAAGTCTATGACATGTACTACCAATTCCAAAAGGTGCGTGATCCAGTATCCAAGGAGTTATGTAACCACTTCGCTGGCGAATTCTGCGTACCTGGTTGGAGACGTGTAGCTGTTGAATTTCACAGCGCCACTGATGGTTACAATGACAGCCGGTATGCCATATCCAATGCCAATATACAATGGCATTCGATTTTTCTCTGACCCGTAAACTATGATGATCTTGTAAAAGAGACTGATGCCTTCCACCAACATCCATCCAAATACAGAAAGGAACAGAAAGTGAAGTATCATCGCAATCGCTGTACATACAATCTTCAGGAAAGAGAAAACAAACAATATGTTAAACCATTATTTTATTAAGGCTATTGTGAGCTATTGAAGTGTCAACACGACATAAGTAGGCCAACCATACGAAGCTTTAATACATACCGACCAATACCTATATTTACATACATACCGACCCACCTAAAAATCACAAAATGGGAACCCATGGCAACAATTCGTTACCAATACACAATATATGTGAACTTTTATAAGAATTTGACGTAATTGAAAAACGAGGTATCAACATAACTGGGCTTTTTTTGCTATTTCAGTTTGAATGTTTGATGGAGAGATTTTGAGTTATTGTAGGTTGAAATCAGTAACACAGTCATAATAACAATTCTATTAATACATACCTTGTTAATAAAATGAATATTAAATCTGTTTATCTGGACTTACTATTTTTGATAGCGACAGTATCACGTCTCATCCAAGACACATCATCAGGCTGACTGATCAGGTTGTTGACTATTGATCTGTGACACACTTGATGGTATAACGTCACAGGAGAGTCGCCGGGGTAGTTTCCGGATTGCTGCGTCGTAGGTCCTTGACAGGTTGTGGCGAAGTCCTCCTCCTCTGTTGAACGAAGGTTCCTCCCGCTGGACATGTATTGCCTCCTTAACCCCTCTTTCAAACCACTTATGTTCTCTGTCGAGCACTAGCACATCCTTGTCCTCAAATGAATGATTGGCAAATTTGAGGTGCGTGTAAACTGCAGAATCGTTCAAACCTGTAGAACTGGGTCTACGGTGCTGATACATACGCTTGTGCAAGGGCTGTTTAGGGACCGTTCACAAACACTTGTAAGGGGGGGGGGGCTGATGCAAAAAAAAATTATCGCGAAAATTTTTCGGGCCCCCCTGTACAGACCTCGAAAATTCCAGGGCCCCCCTTTTTGACATGAAAATTATCGGTCAACCCCATAGAAAAGCATATAAACTCAATTTTCCCAGAAAAAACTGTGGCCATTTTTTCAGCCCCCCCCTTAGGAGGGTCAAAATTTTCAGGGCCCCCTTTTGCATCAGGCCCCCCTTACAAGTGTTTGTGAACTGTCCCTTAGTCTCCCCTATATATGAGTCCTCACAGTCAGAGTCTTTGCACTGGATGGCATAAACAATATTACTTTGTTTATTGCGGGGGGCTATGCAAAATGGATAGAATATTATACCATCAAGTGTGTCACAGATCAATAGTCAACAACCTGATCAGTCAGCCTGATGATGTGTCTTGGATGAGACGCGATACTGTCGCTATCAAAAAGCGACACAGATGAACAGATTTAATATTCATTTTATTATGTTTATCTACCTGGATGACTGAGAATATTCACACATTTACATACCTTATTGTTTGTCATGTCGATCCCAAGTAAAAACAAAGTTAAAGCTGCCATCAATGAAGCTGTAAAGTTGATGTGGATTTGGTATCGCTCCGAGTTTCTCAATGCCCTGCAAAATGCATAGAATATTAGCTAATATTACTTCTAACCAGTAGCAGTACCACGAGGAGGCGACCCTTCTCTCGTCTGAACAAAAAAGCACCAAACATTCCACATTTCATAAAATTATCCGACTTTTGCCACCCTCCCCATTTCACATTGCCACCCATTTCCTCTTGGAATAAAAATTTGGTGCCGCCGCTGCTTCCAGCCAATTCCTACATAATGGTCTACTCCTAATTTGTGTTAAAGTGTTTTTGAACGTATGTATTCTTTTTTGGTGCTTTTTTGTGCATTTATTTGTGGACATAAACTTGAATTGAATTGAATTGAATAAAATGGAATTGAATTGAGAAAGATATCATTATAAGTACTAAATGTTTTTTAAAAAAGACGCAAATTTTTAAATTAGAAATTACGATACTTTGACTAGCATAACTGCAGCTGACTCAAAAATGTTACGACAAATTTACGTTATCAACGAATCGGTGTATCTTTTGAAACGTAAACCTACTCGAATATAAGAAATATGCATATTGTGATGAAAAGTGATGTAATGGATATGGCTATGAAAGCTTTCGTCATGGCGTCCATAATACGGGCGTGAACTTCAGGTATCTGAAATGAAAGATATGATGATGATGAAGACGATTAAAAGACGATGACGACGGTGTTGAAGATGATAAAAAAAATGATGCAAACAAAGATGTCGATGATGATGAAAATAATGATGATGACGTTGAAGAAGATGATGAAGATGAAGTCGCCAATGATGATACGAAGACGACGATGATGACAATGATGATGATTATGATGATGGTGACGATGATGATAATGATGATGATGGTGCTGATGGTGATGATCACAATGAAAATGACAATGAAGACGATGGTGTTTAGATAATGATGGTGATGATGACGATTACGACGACAATGACAATGGGATGATGAGATGATGATAAAGATCATACCGGGCATCCATTGAATTGCAGTAATACAGCAAAGCTTGTTGTGTGACTGGATTGACAAGCAAGGAATTCATCACCTGTTTCGATTTCAGATACCCCAGTAATAGCAAACATACTACAAAATTAAAAATGAAAAACCGCAATTATTGATTTCTCATATCATTCTAGCTTCCAAAAAAGGGAGAAATGTATAAAGGTTAAAACTTTGTTCTTCTACAAGAGTCGCCAGTTTCTTTTAATACCTGCAAGGTAGTGGTTTTGCGAATCTCTCCTAATGTGAATCGCTGTTACTGTTCCTACTATTTTTCTACAAATTTGTGACAGTCACTAAATGTGATGGGACCTAGTGTGAACGGATATAGGGGAACGTGCACTCGGAACTACAAACTTATGCTCCTTAAGTTTGAACTTATTAAAGCTTTCGTAATTCACAAATTTAAATAGGACCATAGTATTGTATGTGATATCAACTGGTCCTACGTAACGTGGAGAGGGTCTAAATATGGCAAAATTCATACTGTTAGAACACGCGATGAAGATTCTTACTGGTCCCCCTGATTTCAACGGTAGCTTTAATGTGGTGTTAGCAATAGCTAATGAGGAGTATTCTATTCAATTTTTAGGATTACAAGCTTTGAGAAACGTCCAGAGCGTGGGGGGATTGGGGACTACTGAAACCGGGGACCGGCAACTACTTTACCTGGTTGAAGTATTCCAAAATGAGCATAATTTCTTGTATCCATTCCCTGTTGCTGCTCCCTCTGAGAAACCGCATTTTGGTGCCTGTAAGTAAATCAAGTTGTTTAATCTGTCAATTAAAATTCGGTTGAAATGCTTGCTTGTAGTTAAAAAATTGAATTGCCAGAAATCTCTGCAAGAGACCATTAATTTTCAACGAATCCATATAAGGCCAATGATGTATTAAATATATTAATATAAATTCTCGGGATCTCCTATTATAGAGCCTGTCGTATTCCTCCTGTGTGCCAGATTTATTTGGCTCAATATTTTAGTGCATACACCACTAGGTCATGCGCCCTCAGTCTCGCATTGAATTTTAAAACAATTTTGATAATCAATTATTATAAGCGTAGATGAATCCGTAAGATTTGCTTTCTTTCAATCATAGCGCTCACTTTGGTCTGGGGCGGACATTTTATAAATGAATTTAGAAGAGCAGTAACGACACCCCTTGCCTTACCTTCCAGATGTTAAATCTACATCATATGCAAAATTTGAGGAAAAGTTAAGGGGCGTTGAGGGCGCTATAACTCCCATTTTAGTAACAAAAATGTGATTTAAAAAAAATGACCGTGCTAATTTTCTAAAATTTCAGAGTATATAGTATGAACATGTAGATATAATCAAGTAGTTGCCCTACCTGCTCTTCTCCGAAAAAAATAAAAAGTCCTATACCTCATTGATAATGAAACCTATGTGTAGCCTGCAGGGCATGATATATAACAATTTTGCTACTACAATTTTTTCCGATTCTGGCTGATCGTTTCAGAAGCGCACTATGCGAACTACCTTTTTGGTCAGATTCCAAACGCTCTTAGCTCAGTGACGGAGTATAAATTCAGTTTATTTGTAATCTGGCTCTTGATGTTATAAACTAGCGCTTGATGGTGCTTTTACATTTCCACGTGATTCGCTACAGGACGTATTTCTATTGGTTCGTTTCCGCCTATACAAATATAATTATTATTGACCTGGTGTTGACGATGTGGGGCAGGCCAGCGCGATCGACCGGACAGAAAATTGATCGAAATTCAACGTTGCATCTTCCTTTTGGCACGTTTAAAACCGGAATACCAGACCGTTGCAACTTCTATACTAGCGCAATACAAAAAGATAGCGACAGCGTCGGCTTCCCCTGTGTATTACCCTGCTGATAGCCTACTGAAAACTGCAGAAAAAATGCTGCTGCCACCTACGATAGTACTGCGTAGTGCTGTGGAGACTTATGCTAATGACAGAAAAATGCTGCTGCCATCTACGTCCACATGTTGCAAGTGTTGACGTCGCTGACCTCACATCGACGATCGGAGTTGCAATTCCATCGCACTTCGTGCTCTATTTTTCTTCCATGGGAATACTTGATTATGTACCAAAATAGTGCAAAATCTCAAAACTTGTATGGGTAAAGTCTTTTTGAAAGCAGTTCATCGGGAAGTTCTTCTAAAAACATTACACGGTATACATAATACGCAACTTACAAAATTGGCCAATTTTAATCCCACAAAATTCAAGACGCCTGCACAAATGTCAAACCAAATAGTGTTTAAAAGTGTTTATTTATTTATAAAATATTATTGCTGACACATCGACACTAATCACATGATAATTATCCCGATAGTATCATGACTACGATAATACTCTCTCTATATACCACGTTGTAATAAAGTGCAACGTGTGATTGTTTACTACTCAGTTACAGAATTCTTTCTTCCAATTTATCCGGGTTACACAAACCTGAATAGGCAGGCCATATCTGACTGGGATAGAGTATCTAGCATCGTTGATGGTAAGCCGTATACCTATTGTTCCACTTGCTATCAGCCACAATCTAAAGATATATCATTATATAAAATATAATTATTATGTAATTTAATACGAATCTTCATTTAGATAACATTATATTACAATTATATGTATTATTATACCCAATTTAATAATAAAATGCAAACTGAAGGCAAAAAGACTAAATGAAAGGTGGGTTCTGATTCTTTTTTTGTCATACGGAAGCTAACCTCCAAAACGTTGGGGTTTTGAGTTAAAGTCATGAAGTACGATTTCCGTAACATTTTAATTTTGAAATTCTTTACCCCAAATGCTGAATAATACTAGTGCCAAGAATGTTTCTTTCCATTTCAAGCCGAAATAAAGAGGTAAAGTTAAAAATACCGAACTGTTTATATGGCAGTTTACCGCGGAGTTCTATAGTTAGTTTCTGAATACGAAACTGCCCTGTAAACCTAATTTCATATTACGAAGCAAACAATCATATTAAGTCATATCATAAGATCGTACATCATGGCTGTAATTGAATTGCTACACTCAGTGGATTGGTTTTGGAACCAAAATTGTGTATCACAATTATTGCCCATGCAACAGTTTCGATGGTATGCGGGGGTTAAGGCTCTCGGATTTCGCTCTGACCTCTCTTCATAAACTGGGACTAGAAAGAAGATACCAAAGTCTTAATTTTTAAGAGGTAAATTGGGATTGCCAATTGGCCCAACCCCATTCAAGCAAACGGCAGGGAAAATGTTAAACTGTGTTTGGCCTACAAGACGTTTTTCGACCAAAATGAATATTTTTAAACATTTTTCATCAGATAATGTGACTAGTAACTTACCCCGAAGCACCTGTCACGTTCACGGAGACATTCATCGTCTCAATGCTAGACTCAATGTGTGTTATTGTTAGAACTCTGTTACCTTTTGATAAAAAGAACAACAGCGACTAATAAAATTATTAAAATTATTTAATTATTACTATTATTAATTTGTTTCTTTTATCACACTAACACCATCATAGGGCATATGAACGAACTTTAACGGAGGTGGATGAAGCCTTCTAATACTGTTTATTTGTGCTCTTACAAAAATATTTCCGTGCGATATTGAGTCCAAACTTGATATTTAAATAAAATAGTGATTTCCTTTTACATTTAGCCATAATCAAGCAAAACCCTACGATTTTACATTTCATAGTGACGTGGCGTGACATTTCAAAGTCAAATACAATAACTCATGTGTAAAAAATGAGCCCTAGTACACAATCCTCATGATATGCATTTTTTTTCAAATTATTTTTGTGTGAATGTGAACTTGAAGAAAATGTCCTGAAACACCTACCGATATGTACCTTTTAACTTTAATGATGCTTTATAACCAAATAACCAACGTGTCATTGGACATTTTTGATTACATAGGTTTTGACGTCAGGTCAAATTTACACATGAGGTATGTGTGTACCTAACTTTTTATCACTGGATAGAATAAACGCATAACCATTCGTTGGAACCAAATAAAACAGAAAAGCGTAGGAACCACCAAGCGCAACCCACTTCTAATAAAGCGTGTAATAAAAACCTCATAAAGGCAAGGTTTAAAGTTTGGAACAATTCAACGATACCTTTTGGTAAATTTTTTAGTGCATCCCCAGAAATATTTATCTGTGGTGAATCGCCGCTGCTGTTTCTCAGATGATCACCATTAGACCATTGAAATCCACCTGGCGCCTGAATGTCTGGTATACGTATTGCAGCGGCATCTTAGACCGACAAAATTATTGATGATATCAGAAATCGGATAAACAATGGGTTAATGTCATTAAAAATTAAACTAAAAATTAATCTTCGGATTCGTATAGCGCCTTTTTCCAGATCTTGAAGGATTCAAAGCGCTGTAATTTCGCTGCGATGGTGAATCATCACATCAGATCGCATCAACTATGCCAGTTGCAGCCAAACCTGGCGCAAACCTATCCGCACTTAGATTGTAACATCCACCATTTATCTGTGCAGCTCCCCACATTCCATTGGATGAAGGAAGTTGGATAAACCAAGTGCACATGCAGTCCTTGGGCACGGCCACCATCACCACCACCATCATCTCCTTCATTACACTCAACCGCATAACAGGCATCATTATCGTCATCATCACTACTACTACTAACATCATATACTAACAATAACCAACCTTGTTGTAATTGGTGTTGTTGATGATGTTGTTGTTGGTGTTGTTGGTGTTATTATTATTATTATTATTATTATTATTATTATTATTATTATTATTATTATCATCATCATTACCATTACCAACTCCATCATCCATCACTATCACCACCAGTACCATCATTTTCCGCCATCATCATCATCATCATTATCATCATCATCATCATCATCATCATCATCATCATCATCATCATCATCATCATCATCATCGATCATCATCATCGATCATCATCATCATCATCATCATCATCATCATCATCATCATCATCATCATCATCATCATCAGCAGCAGCAGCAGCATTATTATCATCATCATTATCATCATCATCATGGATTACCTATTCCTGGTCGTTTGATGTTGACTTGCAACCAATCTTCTATTCCTGTGTCATTTTCGCTTTCTCCTTCGTTATATTCAGGGATGTGCCGCGAGAGTGCTGCTGCAACATCTAATAACCTCTCCGATAACATGAGCCGAAACTGAGCCTGTCAAATTAAAGCTTGTTTTAGACTAGATATCCTAAAAAACTAGGATAATTTACGAAACTTTAATATTTATGTTGCTTCCTGCACATCTAAATGCCAATTCAACCCTGCACAATTCCATGCATCATGTTTCCCGAATCTTAGTCCCTTAGTCACTTTGTACAGAGTTAGAGAGCCATGTTTTCACACACTTGGACTGTATTAATTGATTACAGCCCAATCGGGTGCAATACTCACTGTGAGATTTTATATTGCCATATCAGTACAACAACAACCTACATTAAACCACCCAATTGGGCACCATACTCACCATGAAAATCTGGCAATACTGGCAACAACCAAATTGAAAACTGATTTAGCTGAATGAACTGCGGCAGTGATAACAATCCCACAGAAAGTGGGGTTCTAACTAAAAAAAATTATACTGTATGTTTTAGAAATTGAAGTGGAAAACAGATGACAGCCAGTGTTTGGAGCTAATTGTTCAAGATTGTTCATGTTTTTAGAGCAGAATGCTTGAGAAGGGATTCAAGGGAAGTAAGCTTTATGGAAGTTTTAAAGCTTACAGTCTACATAAGCATGGAAGTTGCACATGACATGCAGAATGAAACTGAACAGACTTCTGCTCATGTACTTGCAATTTGCATTGTGTGAGGCTAGAAAGATCGGTTTATTCTATTTCTTGTAAAACAAATCACAAAGCATAGCCTCAGCCAAGGCTTGCTCTAGCTAGGCCTTCATCACCCATGTCAGCTGTCTATGCTGGTGCTACTAATACTATACCTGCTAGCCTATGTCATAGCCTATGGTTGTGGGTGCCAGGTCTATATGACTATATGGCGAACAATTCTTGAATATAAAAATCATTCATCAGCTAGGCCGTTACTTTTACAGACATTTTAGACATATGTGTATAAGCCTAGTATAGCGATAAACTTAAACTACGGAGACAAGTAAGGATTCTGAAATATAATAATGATAAAATTGGAGTTTTTTCACCCAATACTAGAAATTTATTGGTCTCGCTATGATTTTTAAAATATTAAACTCGGCTACGCCTCGTCCAATATTAAATATTGAACTCGGCTACGCCTCGTCCAATATTTCAAAACTCATAGCTCGACTAATACATTTGTAGTACTGGGTTCAAACCATTTATTTTATATCTACATAAATCTTAATTGAATTGAAATTACCAGATTGGATGGCAGAGGAGGCAGATAAGGTAAATTCGATGAAAATGGAATGTAATATAAATACAACAGCCCTTTATGGATCCTACATAAACTGGCCTCAAAAAGAAACTTATATTTTTTCACAAGGTCATATCTTAAAATCCTCTCCATAAAATGAACAAAAATTGCACACAGGATTACTTCAATACTCTACTCTAAACACATGTCAGTAACCAAGCAGTTGTCCAACTGACACAACAGCAAAATGCACTGACATGGAACACCTTCCTGGACCACAATTCACATCCCAATAGATTTATTTTGTTGGGTTCCAATTATTCGCCTGTGAATGTGGTCCCGGAAGCTGTTCCGTGTCAGTGCATTTTACTGTTGTGTCAGTTGGACAATTGCTTGGTTACTGACATGTGTTTAGAGTAGAGTATTGAAGTTATTCTGTGTGTTATTTTTGTTCATGTATAGGGGAATAATTGGAACTCAACAAAAGAAATCTGTTGGGATGTGACTTTTGGTCCAGGAAGGTGTTCCATGTCAATGCGTTTTGCTATTGTGTCAGTTGGACAACTGCTTGGTTACTGACATGGTTTTGAGTAGAGTATTAAAGTAATCCTGTGTGTAATTTTGGTTCATTTTGATTGACAGTATTTTAAGATATGACCTTGTGAGTCACAAGTTGTAAAAAAATATAAGTTTTTTTTTAACCTCAGTTTATAATACAACAGCCCTTTATGGATCCTACATATATTTCCCTTCAAACTTACCAGCAAACACAAAATGATCTTTAAAGTTTATTCGATACGTGTTAATAACATTTAAATGCCAGTTTATACGAAGATCATAGATACATTATTAAAACGTTATTGTAAAATATTTTGGGCAAACAATTTTTAAAAACATGTCAACAGTTAAATAATATTATGTTAGAATGATTTGCATCACGTTTACAAAAAAATGTTTTATTAATGTTATTAAAACGATTTTATACCCTTTATATACCTTGAAATTGAAACCTTTTCTATAAAACGCGTGTTTGCTGGGCTGTGCCCTTAGGACTAGGAAACAGACATGCATGATATAAATAGCGCTTAATCATGGTTTGTCGATTCTCGTCGATTGACTTAGCAAATCTTCGACACAGTGGGTGGACATCCCCACCCAATAAATTATTTTGGCCACAAAAGATAGGCACCGTGCAAATAAAGTAGGATAAGACACCTTGTCACATCGAGGAAGGGGAGTCAAGCCGATATTCTGCGCGCTGAGATGGAAAAAATGGTTTTTGGTGAGACAATTTGAAAAATACACCTTTCATCAGGGGCAAATGTTTGTTTGTTTAAACGGTCGCTCCGTATGGAGACACACTTGGGTCCTGATGGGACCAGGCTCAAACAAAAATGCTCAAGCCAGGCTAAAAAGCCTAAGCATGCTGGCCTGTATGGAAAGAGAAGTGAGAAACAGATTTGAAGACAAAGAACAAGGAAAAGAAGGTCACTCCCAACAATCAAGTTAACAATTTTACTGTCAGCCTTTGGTACAAAAACAATTAAAAATTGCCCACCCGGTAAATTATTGTTATTATATTACCTCTAAGTTTTGAGACGCAAGTATATCTGCAAATACGCTGTCAAAGATTGGCTGCAAAAATAAATAAAAAGATGGTCTGTAACTTATAGAATTTAATGGTTTTAATACATTGTATCGGTATTACGTATTTTAACTAGATTAATCCCTACTCATATATCAATTTTAATGAAAAAGAATAATTCGCTTTTGATCAAAATTGAAAATAAAAATGAGCAAAGTAAAGCACGTTAGAACGTGTTACGAGTCAATAATTTAACTTTAATGATATATTTAATTGTGTACACTTACTCCACCGATTTCTTCAAGTTCGCTGACAAGTTCTTCGTTCGTAATGTTTTCATCGAATGTCAGAGCATCAATTTTGCTTAATGAATTGGATATTTTTTCATCAAATAATTCGTCTATGGGTTTGTGTGCTGAAAATGAAAGATTTTATAATTTTATTTTAATTTGAAGAACTTTTTAAGACGAACACACACCCCTACTTAAACCAGTGTTCTCGTGAGGCCCAGAATTATATGTATTTAAAACATACCAGTGATTCTTTCTAGGGTATATTTGTTATCACACCATTCTTGTATGGTACAAAAACGTAACACCAATAGACGCTGTGAACCTTTTTCGCACAAACCCACATAACCCATATGATGTACCCCTAAAAATAACATTACCGCGCGTTTCATGCCTTATTGAGTCCTTATATAGCTAATTTTGTGGTAACCTTGGTTCATACCCCACTAAGAAAATTATACCCCAAATGCTATTGCTACAACTTACACAATACCCCACTAGAAATAAACGCGTCAATATTCTTTGTGATGTAGTTTTGTTTGCGGTTAAAGATTGCCACTGCTTCATTTCAAATGTTTAGTTTTAGTTTTGGTTTTGGTTTTGGTCACGTGGTTTCCTATTGTCCTGTCTAACCACTTGAATCATAAGATATCGAACTCATTGTTTCTACCTTTTGTTAAAAACTGAACATTTGTGTCAGTCAGTTTCGGTTTTGGTTTCAGTTTCTTATAAGTGGTGTGAAGAATAAAATTATTTGGTTTGAAGTTACCTACTCTAAGTATA
The DNA here is from genome assembly GCF_039555335.1 of Amphiura filiformis. Lineage (NCBI taxonomy): Eukaryota > Metazoa > Echinodermata > Ophiuroidea > Amphilepidida > Amphiuridae > Amphiura > Amphiura filiformis. The sequence goes on from NC_092641.1 coordinate 26,358,866, forward strand.
CAAAATAAATGTTTAAATTTCGCAGTGCAATATTCATGAGGAGAGAAATCGAGCATGGTAATCTACATTGAAAGACGTGGATTACAAAATCGAATAAGCCTAGGCTATTTCACCTGTGAAAAAATATAGACCATCGAAATATTTGCATTCGACATTACAAAAGGGGCCACTATTGTAATTGTATAGGTGCTATAAACAAAATCAATTCATGTCCTTAATCCCATATACCAGAATCGATGGAAGGCCATTATATGACCTCTAATAACCTAATGACTTTTACTGAAGCAATTTTTACTGCAAAAAGTAGAACATAGAGGGGAGAAGAGATTGTGTGTGTGTGTGTGTGTGGGGGGGGCAAGGTGGGTATGGGCCGGGAGAAAGAGAAACAGATGGGAGAGAGCATTGGAAGTGAAAGAGAAGGGGGAGGAGAGCTCGAGATGAAGATATCAAATGTAGGGGAGGAGGAGGGGAGGAGTCACTTTGGGAAGAGGTGCTTATATAGGGAGGGGAGCCCCCTCTTAAAAAGGTATGGGTTGTGCTTCTCGGGGATAATAAACTAATTCATAATCAAATCATCTCCATGCATCGTTTATGTTTCATACAAACAAACAAAGCCGCCACCCCACCCCATCCTTCAATATACGCGCATGTATATGATTTCTAGGCCTAGAACTCGTGAGTGTAATATGCCATCTTCGACAGAGAGCATCAACTGTCGTCCGCGGGATAGATTTCCGATATCAATCTTGATAATAATTATGTTAGCACAATAGGCTATTGTATACTTCTGGTTATATACCCTATACTGTGTCCTCCCAACATAAAAGTGTTATGATTGCAGACCAGATCTGCTCTACTTTTTAATCCCTAGATTTTTGGTTTCTGAACAAAAGAGAAACCAAAACTAAAGATTTGAAATGAGGGAATGTCTGTAAATCCTTCCCGACCAAAATTATCCAATCAAACAATGGCACATGCGATTGTTTAGGTGTAACATCGTTGGCCAGGCCAACTAGCCAGGTTTGCGCTGTAACTAAATGGCAGCAATTACTAAATGTTTATACTAGTATTTGGGTAGGTATAACCTTCTCCTTAGACTGGTTAGGACCTTGGCGAGTTAGACACTCTTGTATTATCATGGTTTATTTGCCATAAAATGTTGAGCTTGTGTAACTGTACACTTTGATAATAAATCCATATGTGTTTTAAACCCTTTAATACAGGCTGTATCAAAATGATTGGTACCCATCAGTTTCCAGTGATTATGGACTTGACTGCCACATCAAAATACAATATAGGATCCACATAATTTGCTGATTTATGTCATAAACAGTCATATAACAATAAATTGTTGTAATTTCAAGAGGATCCAAGCAATGTTGCATTTGGAAGAAGCAGGCTTTTCAATAACCATCCAAACTGATGAGTACCAATCATTTTGATACAGCGTGTACATTTATATTAAAAAAAAAGTTTACGTGGCTGTTAACACATGGTCAATGTTTATTCTAATATGATGCGGCTCTCTTTCTTCAAAAACATAAAAGACATTGAATAATTTTTCTTTCGTACATAAATCAAACGTACTCACCATCATCATCCTTAATGGTAACCTCCATTACTTTATTCCCATCAATACCCACATCATCACCTCTTAGTTCTACCAGAAAGGTTTCGTCAAACTCCAAAAGGTCGTCGTCAATTATTTGGATCAAAATAGATTTGCTTTTTCCTGCTTCAACAGGCATGGACATATTTTGTATAGAATTGAAGTCTTCAGATGCAGTTGCCGTTGCGCTCAATGTTGAAAGATCTAGTGACAAGGGTTAAGGTTGTTCATTTGTAGTGACTTTGGTTAACCATGGTCTTACTAAGAGTATGTTTTCCACACATATTTAAAGTAACATTTTAGGCTTAATTTTCATTTCATACTTTTTAGGGCAGCCGAACCCATTATTTAAATGTTTTTTTTACTGCCGATGACACATTGTGACGCATTTCAACAAATCACAGTGAGCGATTTAAAATAATGAGTCGTGGAGGTAATAGAAATGAAAATTTAGTGTCAATGTCAACGAAGGTGAGCTGACGTGTAATAAACTACTCTCACCTCTGCTTGATAACCCACTTTTAACACATGGTGCTTTCTGCAAGTTTTAACTTAAATTGACTCCATCGATTTGGATTATAGAAGAAAAATAATAAATTGTGTGTCACAGTGGCCCATATGTGACCGTCCACGGCGAATGAGCCGTAAATTCCTCCCCCGGTCATTTTTTTTTCGTGTTTAAAAAATAAACATCATAAACTTAACAATGGTATATCATTTGACTTCAAACGATATCCAGAAGCGGGGTTATGGTTTGTTAAACTTTGCTCCTTCAACAAAATTATAGCTTTTTACGTTTTTACATGGGTCTCTTTTCCCACATTGTTGGCAATAAATATCAAACAGTCATAATTGGTGGTCATTTCAAATCATCCCCAAGTCAACGAGGTTTAAGAAAGTTCTCTCATTGTTAATTGTTGGTTATGCATACCTGTACAAAATACAATGCCTGGTAACCCACCACTTGAACAGGATTTAGCAATATAAGCAAACAAAGACCAGAGCTATTAAAAGTTCTATAGCCATCTAAGGTAGAAGCTTATTATCCACTTCAACAATTATTGATTAGTTTTTGACTATCGAAATGAGACGGATGTCGGGCCAGCTTAAGTTACCGATGAATATGACCTTCGTAAACATTTTAAACCGTTACTCAGAATACAATTTAGGGAATTTACGGCTCATTTGTGCTGCCGGGTCACATATAACAGTACATGACTTCCGGTGTGGTATCTACCGAAATGCCATGATTTGTTCATATTGCCTAAACGAAACATTTCCTAAGTTTTCACTGATAGCAAAAATACCAATACCAAAAAAAATGCATTTTTATGTTGTAAAGTCATGAAAGAGTGGGATAAGAATTTCTATCAGGTCACACAACTTTAATTAGTGACCACGTTATTTTTTCATCCTGTATTATCTTCCATTCATCCGACGAATATGGCGACATACGCTACTGAGTTTACACCTCATTTATTTGCAAGATTTGTTTAGCAGTAAGGATTATCATAACTTAATTGGAACTCTTTCTAGTATGAAATAATTTCTAAGGAAGAAATAATAATCATCAAGAGCTTACAAGCGGATCCAGCGACGGAACCATTATTGATGATATTAACGTGGATAACATTGGCTGTTTCACTAGTAGTAGAATGTGCCACAACAAACCCAAGTGAAGCTGTTGGTACGGGGTGTGAGAAGACACACACAAAAACAACAACAAACAAACAAACAGAATAAATACACATAAAGAAATCGTGTTGAGAATTCGTAAACGTTACGAAACAGTACAGTAATTACTGTAGCTGTCAAAACCGACGGGTTCATTGCATTATAAATAAACGCTTTTGTCCATACTCTTTTAGATGTATTTTTGTTTGGACTTACAGATTATCCTTTTGTCTGATCGATTACCCCAGACAAATCTTTCCAAGCTTAAAAGAAGGGCAAGTATCAAGGTCAATTTATTTTCACTTGTAGGCTATACACGAATCCGACGGGAGCTGTTTCTACTCCTCAACCGTGGGTGGCGCTGTTGCGTCCGCCATTGCCGGGGGCCATTTCGCGCTTGATTCAAGTTCACGTGCACGCTGTATGTTCACCTTTCATCTGTTTTAAGCTATTTTAATCGCAATTTTAATCAGGTTAATACTACAATTTTTTCATGATTAGGTCTACCTTATTTTGAGGAGCTGTGGTCGGAACATTTTTGAGCATTTAGACCTACAATTATATTGATGCTCAACTTTAGGTCTGGTATGCTAGGCCTTGGGCCTGACTAGTCATTTATTTTTTAGTTGGTAGGCCTATATACTCGGCATTGACACGGGTAGCCGCCCCTAGCATAACTCGCCGGCTCTCACAACCGATATTGGCATGTTGGTAGTGTTATTTTAGACAAGGTTCAACTTCAAGTCAGGGATCTAGAGGTGGGATTTATTCATGATTTATCAATAAACGATCGAAGCATATACTCGGGCCCATGGGCCTACAATAAAAAACGTAACACGTTTTGTGAGAGCAAAGCAGGGTTCGTATGGGTCATGGAATTTTGCTTTTTCATTTTCCACAGGCCTGCAAAGTCATGGAATTCAGAAAATCTCTTGAAAGTCATGGAAAGTCATGGAATTTGACAATTAATAATATTATTTTAAACCAAAAATGGTAATTAAATTAGCTTTTTCATTTAATACCCTTTTCCGTGTTTTTAAAATCCATTCCGATTGTTAGGTCTACTTTCTAAATCGGCAAGTAAAATCACTCATTTACCGGCCAGCACCTGCTGGGTAAATTATGCACAGAAATTATGCCACTTGCCCACTATTCCGCCGTCTGAAGGCATATATTTAGTTAACTATTTAGCTATTTTGGTGCAAAATAATAGGCCTACAAGATGATTTCCGACATCGTTTTCGTTCCGACTTTCGGATCATGCATGAATGCACATTAATTTTTTTATTTAATAGGCCTATAGGCCCTACCTAAAAGATGATTTCCGAAATAATACTTCTGACTTTCAGATGGTTCATGCACATTAATATATTTTTTTATTAAGTAAACCTATCTAGGGCCTAACTGCTATACACATGCTATATCGTCTGAAGGTGGGCAATTCCGTATGAGAGAGAGCAAATTCCAAATGGTGAAAATAGTTAATATCTCCAAAAACACTGGTGCCACAATATTACAAATTTGGTATGAAGTGATAGAGTAGAACAATATCTTTAATTTGATGCGTATTGCAGTTATATTGAAATATGTTTACCACTCAGTACTGATTTTTTTTCAAAAGACATGATATTCTGCCCAAAATTTTTTTTTTTTAAATGTAAACATACATGTTACATTCCGTTACCGTGGAATTGCCCATTTAGTAAAACTAAATTTATTTAGCTCTGTAATAGGCCTACAAGACAGCGTTTTCTTTCCGACTTTCGGATCATGCATGCACATTATTATGTTTATTTAATAGACCTATATAGAATGATCTCCGATATAGTTAACGTCCGACTTTCAGATGGTTCATGCACATTCACATTAATATTTTATTAACTATCTAACTACTACACGTACATGCTTTGTTGTCTGAGGTATTTAGTTAACTATTTAGCTCTATTGGTGCAAAATAATAGGCCTAAGATGATTTCCGACATCGTTTTCGTTTCGACTTTCAGATCATGCACGCACTTTATTTTTTATTTAACATGTATAGACCTACAAGATGATTTCCGAAATAATTTGTGACATGATCAAGGGGAATGAGTCGGATGTCGCTAATATTGTTTTTGAGATATTGGCAAAAACAATGTTCAAATTCTTTTGTTTTATCATTGTTTTTAGCCATTGATAAATTGCTCATAACTCGGTAACCAGACGTCCGATTTTGATGGAGTTTGCTTCAAAATGTAGCATTAATTTGTAAACAGCTAGAAAATGATGCAAAAAACTTCTAATTGAAAATTGCCGACAAGTGACTCATCCCCCCTGATGATGTCACATTTACTTCATCAGACTTTCAGATGGTTCATGCACATACTTTTTATTAATTATCTAACCCGGGCTATCTAACTGCTACACATGCTTTGTCGTCTGAAGTTATTTAGTTAGCTCTATATTGGTGCAAAGTAATAGGCCTACAAGATAATTTCCGGCATTAATATTAACCATGCATAGACAAATGGTATACATGTACATATCCAGTAGAGTTTTCTAATTAACATTAGCACTAGGTTTTTTTCTTTTTTTTCTTTTTCTTTTTTGTTGTTGAAAACATGCCTTAACAAAACCCGATGTTAGGCCTAAAGCTTCTGGTGGGTGGTTCCACTGAATCAATGAATTGTTAGTTTATGCATAAAGCCAGTGCAAAAGTTTTAAAAATGCTTCGTGCATACGAGTATATGGGAACGTGGACATTTTAAAGTGTTGTAACTTGAAAATGAAGCTTCTTTGAAAATTGTTTGGGAAAAAAATAAATGCCAATTGCTATTGTCATTTTTTCAACGTGATGGTGGTTGAATTAAAGCATTATATTTTGAAAGTAGAGTGTCCCTTAGCATGGTTAGGGTTTTGAAGTACACAAATAGTACAATTGTATGAAAATGGTTGGTGCATTATATACCAGAGAAAGTCATGGAATTCTTTTTTAAAGCATGGGAAGTCATGGATTTTTTTGTCAGAAGTGTAAGAACCCTGCAAAGGTTTGTGCCGTCCGGACTTTTTCAAAAATCAGTGAGGGAGTCTCTTATTATTTGTTATTTATATGTTGTTTTTTACGATCCATTTCTGTGTAAAATTGCAATTGCAAAGGCTTTGGCAACACATCATAAAAACGGGGAGGCCCCTAATATTTTTTGTTATTTCCCCAAAGCCCTAGGCCTACCCCTAGCTTGAAGAGAGTGTTTGGAATACATGTTTATAAATGGTAAGCAAGAACTTCTAAACATGTCTTTTCATTGCAACAATTTTAGAAACAAAGAAAGGGACCAAAGAAGAAAATAACAAAAGTATTTGAAAATCTTCAAAAATCTGGCGGGGAAGTTATTTATTTTCAATTGGCCTCATCGGGAAGTAGGCCTACCGCATCGGACTTTCAATTCGTCGCCGAAGAAAATCTTTTCTTGTTCTTTTGTCGCTTCTTAATTAAAAGCATTCATCATTTACATTTTTTAAAGTTTAAAACTCTACTTCTGATATTTTGCAATATTTTATACTACTTTTAAGTAGTATAAAATATTGCTTTTAAAAAAGTTAAAACTATTTTCAATAGGCCTACACCTGTAGACCTATCCGGTTCTTTAAACCAGAGCTAAGCGACCGATGCTTTATAAAACTTTTCATACGGATGAAATAAGCTTTAGTTTACAATATTTAGGCCTACGCTACGGCGAAAAAAGATGCATACATTCACTTTTTTGACAAGTAAATTACCTTGAAATTCTAGTTTTGGCCAGTCTCGAACATCATCTGCCTAAGCATCCATGGCAATTTGATGATGGTGACAGTGAAGTGAACTTAGAGAAGCATATCCAAAGTATTGTTGTTGTTTGCCTATGCTATGCTGCACAAATGGCCCCCGTAATGGCCCCCCGTAATGGCGGCGATGTAAGAGGGCGCCCTTTCGAGAGTGCGCGGTCGGATTCGTCTATAAAATTTATATTAAAACATTTTAAATTTACGCGATTGTCATTATAATGTATTCATAGCCTCCGCGTATTACGCCATATGCGCGTTCCAATCAAATTGCTCTTTAGATGATATACGCACACAGGCGTGGAGGTTATTGATAACCATCAATGACCTCCGCGCATGCTTACGCGGTGCAATGACTTCCGCGTGTGCGCATCTGTTGCGCGGGAACACTTCACTCGCACGCAACTACCATATTTGCTCATGGCGTGATTGCGCAGTGCTGTAATTGGTAAGTCCGTTTTAGCCTGTTCGACTTTTTGAAGGGCGAAATATCAGTTTTAATAAAACAATTTTATTTCAAAAAAATTCGGAGAATAAAATCTTGAGATTTTGGTTGAGTGATGAGTTAAAAATGACGGTTATGAATTCGGAATATCCCTCGGTTCCAAAGGCAAAATGTTTAGATTTTTCAAAATACCCTCCAAATAACTAATGCACAGTTATTAACCTATAAATATCATCGATGAACTCTGCACTAATATGAAAAACGTTGAATGATTCTTGTTTTATACAGAATTTGCAAGTAAAATAAACAGTATTTGCTGCATGCTTACAATACTCACCATCATCATCCTTAATGGTAACCTCCATGACCCGAATCCCATCAATACCTAAATCATTACCTCCTAGTTCTACCAGAAAAGTTTCATCAATCTCCACAAGGTCGTCGTCAAATATTTGGATAGAAATAGGTTTGCTTTCACCTGCTTTAACCGTTGTGGAAAAGTTTTGTGTAGCATTAAAGTCTTCGGTAGCAGTAGCGGTTGCGCTCAATGTTGAAATATCTAGTGACAATATCAATAAGTATTTGTAATAATGACTGACATATAGCATAACATTATCTACAATACTAATCAAAACACAAGGCCAAAGGTTTCAAATGATGGACGGCTTTTCCTCCCAGCTACATATTCTAAGTAAATATCCAAGTAAATATCATTAGATATATAAAGATTACTTCTAGGACTACTTAATGTCCAAAATATCATTTTTTAAATAATTTACCATAACATTTGTATTACATCGTCAATTAAAAAAAAAATCTAAAATATCAAAAGGACATTCCTGGTATTCAGAATACAATTCGATATGTCTGATGTGCTCGCATGTCCCATAAAATACTGTGAAAACGTTGCTCTCCGCTCCCTTATAGCCATATTATAACATTTGCTGAGGAAGGACGCCCTCACTGAATTTTTCAAATTCTTTTTTTCACACGATTATATTGTACTTTATTAAACCAATATACCTTGCAAAAATCAAGACTCTAGGTGCTGTAGTTTTGTCAAAATCCGAGATTTTGAATAAAACGCCGGAACCGGCGTTTTATTATTACGATGGAATTATTACTCGAACGCATACACGATGTTCATAACACACAGTACGTACACGGCGTGCGGGACGGTGATATACACAACAAAGGGTCGTACCATAACATGACCGCAGGAGTGGTACGTATTGGCGACATGTGCGCTGGTAGTAAATTCCAATTTTCTTTGCTTTGCCGTAGTTGTTCGGCTCAAAAATAAAAGGGGATATATCTGACAGTACAAGCTAACATTTTATGGCAAAGAAATGCTAATCTATTTTGTTTGAAAATATTATAATATGGCTTTAAGTGGCTTAAATTTAAGACAATAAGGAAGAATGAGTGATCGCTCTTGTGTTGACACGAATTTCTATTACTTACAGACAGTTCCACGTACAGATCCATTGTTGGCGACATATAGCTGGACAACATTCGCTGATTCATTGATGGTAGAACGAGCCTCCACAAAACCAATTGAAGCTGTTGGACAATATTGAAAACACAAACCCCGAACGCATTAGTGCATAATATGTTGTAAGCAATGATCATGATGAACATTAAGGTTAAACTATGTTTTTACAAACAAGGGAAGAGGCTTACATATCACACACTAGAACATACCAACATTGAAATATTACATTCATATTATGTTTAATTGTGCTAGTGTGCAATGCGTGATTCTTCTTTACACCCCTGTATATGTTTTTTACCTATCCCCGTTTTCGCGATCAGGGTTTAAGCAATATACCTTTCCAGGTAAAGAGGACATTTATGGGGCAAATATTAACTGTATAATATATAATAAATCGTAATCAGGGCAAAAATGTTAAACAACTATCTCCTAAACAGCGTTTTCTTAATATCGGCGATAAGAGAGTGTATTATACATCCAACGCATATTTTTCACGGACGTTTCGACCGATTACAGATTATTCACGGACAAAATATCTCCTAATCATATGAACACATTAAAGTTCTATGTACAATGCAACACACTAGCATTTTATTCAGGCTCAGGTGTAAACTAAAGATTATGCTAATTTCCTTGCATGAATCACTCATTTACATCGACTGAAAAACAATGTCATATGTAAATAATCTTAGGGTTCCTACCATCATTGTCAATAATTGTGATGATGATATTACTGATTCCTTCGCCCACATCAGCACCAGTTATCTGCACATTGAGCTGCTCATCATGTTCCACTTGATTGTCATCCAAGATTGTCACAAACACCTGCTCAGAACGGTATCCATCAACAACAATGGTATTGTTTATAGAGACATAGTCTTCGTTTCCAGTCGCAGATTGATCCCATGTATTGAGATCTTTTTGAAGAAAAGTATTATATCTTTTCAATAATATACAAATCACAAAAGCTCAAAATACATCAAAAAGATTATCATTCACACAATAACATATTACAGAATTATTATAAGGAACACTTGGGAAATAACTCAAAGGGAAAGGGTAGAAGAGAGGTACATGATTTAGAGTTCCAAGAAGGAACGGAAAAATGATAAGGGGGTGGTGGAGGAAGAGCTTAAAACTGAATTACACAAGGTGAGACCAGAAAAACGTTCATGGATTTCAATATGGTCACGTGGTCAAAACACAAGAAGCAAAATTACGGCATAATTGAATTTGATTTATTTCATTAGCCCCACGATGCACGGCCCTGCAAGGTGCTAACACTTCAAAGTGTTCATAGTTCTGGTCGCTTGGGTTCAACTCCCCGCACATGCATGGAATCCTACGTAATATGTATCATGTTCGCTTCCATCTAGCGATCAATAAGCAAAATAACACACGAGTAATCCAATTCAATGCACAAGCATCAAGCATACACATGGGATTCTTTGATGTCAGCTGCAAACAATAGAAACCTGGATCAATAATGAACGTTGGTCAAAAGACGAGCTTACTGAAGTGAAAAAATTGGTACATGCAGAATCATCATTTATGCATATTGCCTTGAAAATCATAAAAAGCCATTGCTTGATGAACTCCAGTGATTTTATTAGCGTTATAAGCCACATTTTAATATTTCAAAATGTTTTATATGCTATTTGACCCAGAAATGTATGAATTTGATGCAAAATCGTGATGAAAAATAAAATTTTACTTGTCAGATTCAGAAAGAGAGAGTCTCATTACACACGTTAATTACATCACAATCCAAACAATAGATGGTCAAGTTCATGGAGAATGTTACAAATTGTTGCATGCTTTGCTATTTCGTTTTTTCTGCAGGGAATTATGTTTTATCATTAAAATCGGATATGGAAAACTATACAGCACAAACGGACATCACTATTTTGTATTCACAATACAAATTATAACAATTAAACAGGAGTGACATATAACAATTATAAACGCTGTATCTTTAAAAGGAAATTGCTCTGATGCTAAAATTTCGGCAAGGAAATTCAGGTGAAATAAAGAAATATATCTCTGATTGATTTTGTGTGCTATTTGAGCGTTAAATGTTTCAAAATGTCAAAATGAACAAAATGCGAGTAACTATGATGTCATCAACATGACAGTAATATTCATGAGGAGTAATTATTGCTTCCTCAAGAAAAAAAATGGTTAACAAATGGTTGGATTAGCATCGCACGACCTTCTAGTAACTGTATCTAGACATTTGTGAAAGTTACCTGTATATTTTTACCGGAAACGAGCTTTTTCTATGGTTACTGACCAGCTCATTAGCGCGGTTCATCAGATATCTTTACCGCGGGATTACTGCCCTCTGTTGTTGACAGGGCTTCGAACTCTTATCAAGGCGATATGAGAAGTGTAGGGCCGTGGATGAGCAACAGATTCGCCGTCATGTACATTTTTTGGCCTAATCGAAACATGTCAGAAAGATTAATGAGGTGCCTCCACCACTAATGAGAACGGGCAAGAAAGTCAAGTCGACATCCAAAACTAGTTAAAAGGAAGTCGTTATATTACAGACCTTAGAAGGAGGTCAGGTTTGCACTACAACCCTACCCCTAACCTTACCCTAACCCTAACCCTAACCCTAACCTTAACCTTAACCCCAACCCTAAAACTAACCCTTACACCGGGCCCTTATCCTAACCCTTACCCTACCCCTAACCTCCTCCTAAGGTCTAATACAATAGTAACCTGGTTAAAAGACATCTCATACATAGCGTGCAGTTGATGCACACATATGACGTGTACTTGATTCACGCTCTATGGCTTGCCAAAGGCTTGTAAGCAGATAATATGAGGCCTGATGATTTAATAGAACTTTAATATATGATGTTGCAATAATGCACAGATCGTAACATTTGACATTCTCACATGATGTATGTGGGTGTTTTATCATAATATTAAAAAAAAAAAAAAAACATACATGAAAGGCTCCCGCACCCTTAATAATGTGTTTGAAGATGTGATCTTGTTAACATCCGACACGGTCATGAAAGTTAGAGTGTATTACAATAATGAGTGTTTGTTGACAGAAGGGCTACCGTTATATAGGGTGAGTCAAAAAAGTGCAATAGAGCAACGAATCGATATTTATGTAAGAACAAAGTTGAACTTTCCCATTATTGAAAGTGTCTATAAATGCCACACTAAATAGTCACCTGCTGTGAAAAAATGAAGTGACTCGCCTCTACCGTTTAATTTTTATGAGTCCTTTTGCTGCGATACCCAATTTCATTAGTTGTCCACAAGGTACCGTGTATTTTGAATGGGAGCACACAATGCACGATAAATGCACCAGCTCTGAAACTGACTTTAACTTAAATAAGGTTGATTTTGCGTTATTTTTATTTCTTTTTTTTCTGTTCAAGCAAACTTTCTAACATTACTTTATGTCCTTCATACCTCACTCGACTCCAACTCCAGTTTTTTTAATCCCAATATGTCCAACTTACTGGATGTTTTGTAATTCACTCCACTCCAATTTGCGCGCATTTCATTTCGACATTTGAAAACCCCGCCTACAAATTATATGGTTTTGATCTTTATAATAAAGGGAAAATGAAAATAACAACAAATAATGTTTCTTCTCCTTAAATAAGACCAAGGGCAATAACACTTTGGGTGCTCCATTTTATTGAAATGCCAATGAGGTTAAGAAACCGGCAGTTGTTCCAAATCTACCTTACACAGAGTGGGCTGACATTCAAAGTTTAGGTGTCTCTTGGACAAACATTAAAATTGGGTATCGCTATAAAATGTGTCATAAAAACAAAACGGTAAATGCTAATTCCTTGATATTTTCACACAAGATCACTAATGGATATGTTATTTATCAAATGTTTTAAACCCTAAAGATTCAACTCGGTTCTTTAATAAAAATGGATTCTTTTCTCTATTGCACTTTTTTTTACTCACCCTGTACTACTGATTTACATAATAATAATGATTTACATTCATGATGTTTTGAGCTGATGCAAGGTGGATGATAAGAGTCACCACATAATACGGGATCCACATAAAGTGACTTTTTGAACAAATTGATCACTGGCACTCACAAATAAAGACATGGCACTGTTTTATAATTAGGTATTACTTACGGACACTTCCCGCCCTTGGACCAGTGTTTTTCAGTAATAATACTATAACACCATCTGCTTCATCAATACTATGTGTCCCATTTTCCAAATTGACGTTGGCTATTAAAAAAGGGGAAACATATCCAAGAATAATAGAAATTCGGGACATTATATTAAATAATTATTACTTGATTGATTGATTAATTAATCAATTAATTAATTATTAATTAATCAATTAATTAATCAATTAATTAATTATTAATTAATCAATTAATTAATTAAATAATTAATTAATTAATTAATTTTAATAAATAAAAAAAAATAAATAAATACAAAAAAAAAATAAATAAATAAATAAATAAATAAATAAATAAATAAATAAATAAATAAATAAATAAATAAATAAATAAATAAATAAATAAATAAATTAATTAATTAATTAATTAATAAATTAATTAATACATTAATTAAATTTTATAGACAGAGCCTAGAGTAGAATCATTTTAATACTTACGGACATCGGGAATCTCACATACGTCTCCTACGTAGTCACTGGTACAGTTACAAGTGTTCAAAGAGATGCATACGCCGCCATTTTTGCAATTCGGCGAACATTTCTCTAAAAGAATGAAACCGGTGTTCAATTACTATGGAAATACATTTGGTACGTTGAACGTGGAAGTATGAAAAGACATGTACGTAATTTTATTCTTTTGTCTTTGTGAGGCTTTCGAATTCGAAAAATATGGTTAACAAAATAACAATAACATACAAATAAGTACGATTACGTGTGTAAAGAAGTAGATAAAACATCGGTCAAAGTTGATCTCTTTAAGGATTTAATATATAATTATAAAATTTTAGTATTTTCTGAAGTACGATATTGACATTTTACAATGTCGCACCCCTCCACAACCCCATCGATCATAACGACGGCCCTATGCCCAATGAATACGGGTTGGAATTTTCGATATTTGACACTTACGTTAGAGGGGAGGGGGGAGTCGGTTAGCCTTCTAAATTTTAGTATTTTCTGAAGTACGATATTGACATTTTACAGTGGTTGCTTCAAAATGATTTCAAATAAATATAGAGTGCAGTACTCGCAACTTGTAAGTTCATTTTTAAAGCAGCTGTACCGCACTTTGATTCTTCTTTATTTGAAAATCCAGCAAGTCCTTTTTTTTATGAAAACGAAATAGAATTATTGTTTCATAAACGTGATCAATATCCTAGCAATGTCGCACCCCTCCACAACCCCATCGATAATAACGACGGCCCTATGCCCAATGAATACGGGTTGGAATTTTCGATATTTGACACTTACGTTAGAGGAGAGGGGGGAGGGGTTTAGCCTTCTAAATTTTAGTATTTTCTGAAGTACGATATTGACATTTTACAGTGGTTGCTTCAAAATGATTTCAAATAAATATAGAGTGCAGTACTCGCAACTTGCAACTTGTAAGTTCATTTTTAAAGCAGCTGTACCGCACTTTGATTCTTCTTTATTTGAAAATCCAGCAAGTCATTTTTTAAATGAAAACGAAATAGAATTATTGTTTCATAAACGTGATCAATATCCTAGCAATGACGCACCCCTCCACAACCCCATCGATCATAACGACGGCCCTGTGCCCAATGAATACGGGTTGGAATTTTCGATATTTGACACTTTCGTTAGAGGGGAGGGGGGAGGGGGTTGGCCTTCTAACGAAAGGACTTTCGTTTATAGGGCTTCATCGAACTTTTGGGTTGTTCCCTAAAGGGTACTTTTAATACTATGCAATAAGTACGAACTATACAAGGTATAGTGCCCGTGTCATTACCCCTCCGGTTTTCAGGTACCACTCAACCACATGGTCAGTATAAAACGGGAACCCCACAAAAACCGATGCCAGGTGGTGGCAAGAATTTTTGCAACTTAGCGACATACGCGACTGGTAAGAAAGTCTACTAAATTACCTCAAAAGGTCAAATACATATAAAACTAACAGCTATATGGTACTTTACTATATAAAAGTAATGTAAAGATAAGTTCAAATGTTTATCATTTTTGGCACAAATAATCACGTCACGGACATAAACATCAACCTCCTAATTTGCATAAGAGTTGCAATTCCTCCAGGTAGCTCGTCTAAATCCAAGTGGTGTACGTCATCCTGTTGTTATCTATATCTATGGAGCTATATGATATCAACCTGACCTATTTTTGCATGATGAACAGTTAGTATTGTTTTACTTATAATGACGAATACCAATTACCAGTAAGTGTGATCTGTCCTTCTGTATTATAATGGCTGTATATGGTGATGTTACAGAGGCAATATTTAGTCACTGGTGCTCAACAGGGAATCACGCAAGGCGCTTCACGTGTTCTCTAAAGACGGTTTATATTAAACAAGCTGTTTCGATGGGGCCAATTTAGAGACCCCATCAAGTACACAAGATTTACAAGAGAAAAATCACTAAACTTATGATGATTGTATTCCCTATTTCAGGCAATGGCCGAGTTCCGACCAAGATCCTTTGGAATACATGTAGTATTTATGTCTAACCAACCTATATTATATTTTCCAAAAAGATAATAAAAAGGCATACGTAGAAAACCTATTGAATTTCAGTTTTTAATCAATTAAGGACTTTAAAATGTTGTATAAATAATAAGCAAAAACGCGCCAATCGTATTTTGTTCAGGGCCCGTGCTTTTAACACTTCCGCCACATTACAATAAGGCCATTGAAGTGATGGTATGCAGTTCGCTCAAGCATATCAATATGTCAGTCTCTTTGCTTCCCATTGGTATGTGTTGAATTAGGTATGGGGCGCTAGTCGTGCTAGTTCTAACCCTTTTTGAGGTCAATAGATAAAAGAGAGACACTGTATATATCATGTATTTCCTCAAGGCTGCTACCATAGAAAAACTCATAAAAGTAGGCACTTGCAAATGAGCATGACCTATTCATAGCGTATCCAGATCAATTTGTCATCATTGGTAGCAAGATGCTGTTGTACTTGCTGAGTGCAAGTGCTGATAAACGCTTCTCTCCTGGGTTATTAAGTTTTCGCGTCTGGTCCCACGGGACCTGACGCTGATATAGTGTCTGAACTAAATCCCCAGTGAGTTCCAGTGACACATTCTAGAAGTTATCTGTTATAACTCAGCTGAAGATATACATACAGTGTCTGAGACAGAGACGGGCAGCATGCGTACCTGGCCTAGGTCGATGTCAGTGAACTTTCTCCATCCCACCATTTAATAGACTGGCGATATGAAACTAGGCCAAAAAAATATATTGTTGTGTTGCCCTCAAGTACACAACAATTTTTGTGGCCATATTTTGTGACAGGGATTGGTTTAAAAATATGTTAACCCTTAATAAATTAATAAATGGTGACAGAAAGAGTTTTCAGTTTTAACTGAAAACTGATATATTAAAAAAATTAATTAATTAATTAATTAATTAATTAATTAATTAATTAATTAATTAATTAATTAATTAATTAATTAATTAATTAATTAATTAATTAACGAATGAATGAATGAATTAATTAATTGTCATCCAAGGTCAGAGGTCATCAATCAGAGGTCATCCTTGGTCAAAGGTCATATGGGGTCAATGGTGTCAAAAAGTATCTATCAAATTAGAGAAAACACCTGCTATATTACTATTCAAACAGTTTAGGCCTACTAAACTATTCAAACAGTATACAATCAGTTAGACAAATACAATTTGCACATTCACTTAAGTCTTTTTTTATAATTGTTCAGACATAACTCAAGTGCATCTTATATCTCTAATACCACTATAATTGTCAAGATATCAAAACTTTCTTATCATTTTTATATTTAATTACCACTAACTACAATTATTTTTATATGTCGAATAATAAAACGCCATGAGAGTACGTATTATACTAGTATTTGATTCCTGATTCTTCAAGTCTGTTTCCATGCCCACAACGCACCCAATCTTCTCTTTGGACCAGACGCATCCCTTTTTAAAGGGATTTTTATTATGTGCCAGTTAGTTCGGTCAGATTTTTTGATGGTATCTTTGACTTTAGTACCGGGCTTTAGTAAAGTCAGTCTAGGGAACTAACGTGGCGAATTGTTTTGTTAAAAAACTCCGATACTGTTAAAAATGCCGCAATTTACGAAAGCGATCTTTATGGTGTGTAGAAGACGTTGAAAATTGTGTGATAATAGAGCTTATAAATTGAAATCACGGACATTAAGATCCACAATAGAAAACGCTTTTCAGAAACGTATCACCGTGAGCCGAAATGGCTATGAACTTGGGACATCACAATAAATGTTTGAATTGGTGTCAGACTTATTATAATGATGCAGTATTTCCCATCTATAATGGCGTTCATTGTAACCGTTATTTGTTAACATTCGACTTTCACTTTTAAGATATTCGTGATTTTAGGTTTCAGGTTATGTTATCCTCACCTTAAGGGATCTAGAATGAGCGTTTATTGCGTTTCGACAGTATTTTTTGTGGGACATGAGAGCACCTCAGACCTATCGAATTGCATTCTGAATACGAAGAATGCCTTTCTGATATCAAATAATTTTCATTTTTGAAAATCACAATATAATACAAATTTTATGACAAATTATAAAAATTTGATATTTTGCAAATTTTTGATATATAACAGTCCTCGAAGTAAATTATATAAATCTAATGATATATTCTTAAAGTGTATGTAGTTGGGAGGAAAAAGCCGACGGTCAATTGAAAATTTTGACCTTTCATATTGAAGATATGGATTTTTTTTTCCCAAAAGACCTAATTTTTTGTTGTTTTTGGGAAAAAAATCCATATATTCAATACGAAAGGTCAAAATTTTCAATTGATCGTCTGCTTTTCATCCCACCTACATACACTTTAAGTATAAATCATCAGATTTATAAAGTTTACTTCAAGTACTGTTAAATATCAAAATATCAATTTTAATGATTTGCCATAAAATGTGTATTAAATTGCGAATTTCAAAAATCAAAATTATTTGATATCAGAAGGACATTCTTCGTATTCAGAATGCAATTCGATATGTCTGATGTGCTCTAATGTCCCAAAATAAATATACTGTCCAAACGTTCATACCCCTTCCCTTAAGGCAAGTTAAAACACTTATTTTTAGACACGTTGAATTCTTACCTTGGACAAGTAAAGTCACACACCATCGCTCACTCGATTGGCTTAATAGATTAAAAAAATAAAATACTGAGAAAATAACGTAACCAGATGTAATGTACCCCTTGTCTTACCAGACATGTCGGGGGCTACCTCTGTTGCTCTAAAACTCTGAAAGCTTATAATAATTTGATCATCTTTTGTGGTCATTTTAACTATAACAAAGGGTATGTTATCAAAGTCAAAGGGTATTAAGGGGAGGTATGATTGCCACCCAAATTACTTTAGCATGTGCTCAATTAACTTAGGGCGTTTTTATTCAATATTTTGATAAAGTAACAATAAATAGGATATAGCTGGAATGAAATGTTGATAAATATTGTTAGACTCGTCACGTGTCAACTTCCAATAGATGAACCTGATGACTAAAGTCTTGAATTGTTTCCCGCGACATTTTTCTAAAAATATGTAGAACGTCGGATACCATAAACATTTTTGACTACCAATTAAGTAGGTTAAATACTACCGTATATTGGTTTCCACTGCTCGAAATAAAAATTAATCAATAATACCTTCCAACAATAATCGTTCCAAACGGCCTGATTATCACCACGTTATTATATGCCCTTATTAAGATGAAAATAGACTATCCCACTTAATCAGTGAAAAGGTTGTTTTGGTGGAACTAAACATTAGTTGTCCACCAAAAATAAGTTAAAATTTAAAAGAAATAAGGTTACGAATTGAACTTTGAATTTGATCAGGTATCATGTTTAGCCAAAGGGTGACCTCAAACATTTTGTTCATGCCACTCGTGACCAAAATATCTTATTTCTTCAAATATCTTTAGAAATACTAAATTATCTAAATACATATCAGTGATCATTAGTGATAGTATCAGCTTGGAGCTAGCTGTATACGTTAGAGTAATTAATAATAGAAATAATAATAGAAAACCGGTTATTCTGAACAGTTTATGACATCATTGTGATATCCTACGAAACATGTTTTGAAAATCTTTTTTCATTTCTGAACTCTTTTTTAAACGGTGTTTCCAAAAAAGGCTTGGGTTACTGTAGAAACACTCTCTTCTAGCCTCTGGTTAAATAAAATCACGCTTTGCGGAATAAAATTCATAAATTAACATACAACGTTGCAATGTGCACGAGCAACACGCCGATATACAAAACCTATCGAATCACATTAAAAATGAAAATGGTATAACATTTTGGACAAAAAGACTAATACTGTCATGTTCGATTATTTGCTTTCTTACCACGTATCAGATACAGAGAAACAGAATATATTGGGTCCTTCTTGCGGCACTGTCGGGGTCCAAGTAACGGTGATATACTTCTGGTTTCCTTGTGCGGACATAATAGGTGACTTTGTTAATCCCCTTGGTGAAACGGTGGCAAAATTGGCAATTCTTGAAGAAAATACCAATAACATGCTTTTAATAACTTAATGTATTTCTTACGTTGTTTTAAATTACCAAAATATATATTACAGGGTGATGGACCGGTAAAAAAAAAAAAAATACTCCTTTTGAGATGGCCTACGCAGAGAAAAATATGAGCAGCTTTACAAAAAAACCGATTAATCATTTCTCATATTTCAAAAAAAATTAAAATTACTAACCACATCACCAGGTTCAAAGTCTGATCAAGGGTGAAATTTGTTTTTCTTTCTTGGCCTACTCGGGAAAGAGTAAAAATAGTACAAAAGGGTATTTTGACGCTTATGAACAGTTTTCATATATTGAATTCGAAATTAGTGTAAACACACAACAGCACATCCCCTGCCTTGCACCACTGAGGTCCCGAGTTCAAGCTCCGGCAGTGCCCAAGGACTGTATGTGCACTTGGTTTGTCCCGATTCTATGCTCGCTCTCGCTAGTTGTCTCCGGGATCTCCTGTTTCCTTCTAATTTAAAAACATCGGTGATTAGTTGTTACGTTATCAAGAACTTCCTTCACCCAATGGAATTTGAGGGAGCTGCACAGATACTTGGTGAATGCTACTATCTAAGTACGGATAGGTTTGCGCTGCAACCAGCCGCGGCCTTGTTGATGCTATCTGATTGTGATGATTCACCATGACAGCGAAATTAGAGCGCTTTGACTCCTCTAAGTTCTGTAAAAAGGCGCTATATAAATCCAACATTCCTATTATATTTATTTTTTTAAATACAAAATGTTTTTTTCGAGAGTACAGTTCTTTCAGGTCTACCCTCTAGTAGTTACCAACAGTTAAAGTTACAGTTAAAGAAGGCAACAAATAAACACAAATCCTGACCGGCACACAACCAAAAAAAAAAAACAAGAAAAAAAACAAAAACAAGTGAATGTGTCGGCATAGGATCTGAACCCACGACCTTCTAATCTGTAGAAGGAAAGTCGAGGTATACTATACACATAAACAAATTTACGCAAGTACACAAGTACAGGAGAATTTGTGTCTGCCTTGAATTATACTACAATTTTATTCCTAAGGCTCTTTGATTTCTTTAAATATATTTTTTAATGACAGAGTGAGTCATCTAGCTGGCCCTCTATAATCACCCACAAAAGATCACGTTATCGATGATGATGATGATGATGATGATGATGATGATGATGATGATAATGATAATGATGATGATGATGATGATGATGATGATGCTGCTGTTGATGATGATGATGAGGACGATGATGTGCAATGTACATCAAGAAGTAAAACTCACGCAGTTGTTGCTGAAATTGGACTCCCATGTATTTCGGCTGTAAATAATTCTTGCAACACTACAATCTGTGATCCATACATTAGAGAAGGTGCAATGACTGTAGGTTTATCATTCGTGCAGTCAACCGGTAACGCTTTCACCTTGATTACAAACTGCAGCGGGACTGTGCTTAGAGACGTTGTTGAGTTACTATCAATGAAATCTTCAATATAAATCGCAACACCCCAACTGGTACCGGATAATGCATATGTAAACGTTATGGTGCAGTTGACCTGATAATATATAATATAAATGTAATGCATTACACCTCGTTACTATTTGATTTTAAGAGGTTAAGGAACGACCACAAGTAATACTTATATCATTACATCATTTTGACCAAGTGTCTATAAAGATACGACCTTTCAGATATATCTTTTGACACGATAAGTAGCCTAAAGTCTCTTTAATCAGTCTGTTAAAAAAGTAATATTGTTGTATCTCCAAGAAGGCCCCGGAGGTACAAAGAAGTTACTGACTTTTAATTGGAAGGCTTTTGAATCAATTTGCACTTACTTCGTAATTTTAAGGGCAGTATCTGTTAGTAAGTAACAAAACAGATATAACGTTTTCGCTTGAGAAGGCACCCTAGCCCTTGGTTTCGTTTTCCGAATGATATTGAGCCCTGTCCACCTACCGGATCGAGACTTAAAATATTTGTTGAAGGCTGAGTGACATTGCCACTTTCTCCAGTAGCCCATCGACATCTTACAAAGTCGCCGTCTGCATCTGCAGCTATTAAATGACCCAGTCACATGGTATATAATTAGATTAAGTGAAAAACAAGAACATCAGCTGGGTCTACAATCTATAGAGCGCCAAATAAAGCCGTTCTCTCTACAATGAAAAATAACTGACCAACTAATTAACAAACTTACTAACTAAATTTGGCTTTTCCTCAGATTTGGTAGTGATGTCAATGGTTTTGCGTGGTTGCGCCGCAAGCGTTTCAACAAACCGCACTGGTACACATGTTTGTGCGCTCTGTGAGATCAACTTTACGCACGCGATTCGTTACTGCAACCAGCGAAATACATACACTCTAAATTTTAAATTTTAAGCTCAAGTCCATTTTTATTCCACGCTGAATAGATTTAAGTACACAACTTATTAAGAAATCACTCAATAATGACTAAAAATAGTGTTACTCAATTGTGATATCTGATCCCTTTTACTCATATTGAGTAATCTCTTTTAGAGTATGTCACTACCGAGTTTGAGGTGAACCAAAGTTACCAAAGTAACTATCAGTATCAAAATGATTGGCACACGTTGAAAAAAGCATGCTTCTTCCACCTGCCCAGCAAACACAAAACCCTGGTTTTCATTTTTTGATAACTTACTGCAAATATTCTAACATAATGTTATTTAAGTATTGACAAAATATTTGGCAACAAATGTTTGCAAACAATATTTTACAATAACATTTTGAAAACTATTAAAACATCTTCTTGTAGTGTGTTTTCATACAAAACGTTTTAAAACCCTTTCATGACCTTTATACAACCCGACAATGTTATTAACACGTTTTCACAAAACCAAAAATATAACCTGTTTAAAACGTTTAAACAGGTTCAGATTTACCATTGGGCCAGATGGGCCTGGGCCCAGGGCCTCCAAATTGCCCTGTGCATCTTCCTTTTTAGCCCGAAACAGCATGATTTGGGCCAAAATAGGGTAAAATTTAAAAACTTTTGCCGGCTTAACGCGCACTGGCTCGTTTAATAGCAAAATTCACCTCCATTTTGGGGTAAAATAGTCTGAAATGGAATTTTGATGTCCTATTTAAGTATGTACTCATCTCCATCTAAATTGTAATGCCCCCGCCGCCACCGTTTATATCTAAACCAAGCATTGGCCAAGGGCCACTTGAGTGCACATGCCCTCCTGACGGTGAATTTGGGGCCTCCAAATTTTGGCGTGGCCCAGGGCCCATCAAAAGGTAAATCCGGCCCTGCGTTTAAAAATCGTTTTTGTGTTTGCTGGGGGATATAATTATTTGCTCTTATTAGAATAACCTGAATTCACGATATTTTATAACATCTATCTGTGTGGATGCTAAGTTGCATTTTGATGTGATAGTCCACCCTGTCCATTGAATCACTAGAACTCGATAGCTACTAGTAATAATATGTATTAATTATCTTGAATGACCAATGAACCAGTAACTTATTTTGCTATTTGCGAACACAGGGACGTTTGCTTACTTGGTATAACAATGGTGTTTGTTGTACCAGGAGGTACGATGACCACGGGTAAGATGCTGGTCGTAGGTGATGTGTTTATGGGTCTCCCATCAGGTCTTTGATTGAGATTCACATAAGATCTCAGATCGCTGAAATCCTTATTGCCACTGCCATTTTCTAGTGACATCCAAATGCCATCAGAGAATCTGATTATGTTTACAAAATGTAAACGACAATAATGTACGATCTTACAACATAAAATTGGTTGATTTGTTTCAAACCTGATTTCTTGGCATATTTGTAAAGTTTACACATCAGCGTACACTTAAAAGGAATCATCCAAACTCATTGTGCCCAGACCGTTGTATTGTGTTTATCTAGCCAAAAGCGCCAACGGATACACGCGCGGAAAACCGTCTGACTGTTATATACTGCATGGCCAATGTCATAACTATGTTAACCACGAAAATTACCGTGAAAAGGCTATCATGAAATAAAATTACTTACTCTAACACAAATGACGTGGATGTAGCATTGAACGTTCTTGTAAATGTCCCACTAGACCAGTTATCAACCACATTGAAATCATTACAATATGTTCTGGCATCAAAGCAATTACTGGTACCCTTTTCGCAAATTTCTTCTCCTGTGCCAAGTACATGTATATATTATTCAGCAGAAAAGAAGGAAACATCGTTTTTCGATTAAAACAACAACAACAACAACAACAGGAAAGAAAAAAGCAAATTACACAACTTGATGTGGGGAACAAGTAAAATACAGACTAGACAGTACGAAGGGGGGGAACAAAATAGGCATTAGAAGAAAAAGTGTACTAGAACAAGGGATGAAAATCACTGAGCACATAAGTAGACAAAAACCAAACAACCAATGTAGGCCTAAAAACAGGCAAAGTTCGGTGCAGAGTGCCAAAGTTTAATGGCCAAAAGTTGCCAATTCCAGAACCCACAGAGGTGTCAGGAAAACAGTACAAAAGTACACTGGAGTACATAGTCGACAAACAAAACCTAACAGACAAAAAATCAACCGACGTTTCGAGCAGATAAACTGCTCTTCTTCAGGGACAGAAGAGCAGTTTGTCCTCAACAACAACAGGTTTTTTGGAATTATATTGGCAAACCTGGTTTCCACAATCGATTTGAGAAGCAAAGTTACGAGCAGCCTGGTTTCTTTACCATGCTCAACGCAAAACCGGGTTTTCAAAAAAAAAAAAAAAAAAAGGTTTGCAAAGCGATCAACCTGGTTTTTCGGTTAATACTGCGCATATAGTGTGGTAAATCTGTTTTTGATTGAGAAAGCAGTTTTTTCACCGAGTAACCAGGTTTATCAAAGATATGTTCTTTCAAAGTCGATCAAACTGGATTTTCGATTTGCTAAACCTGGTTTTTGAACGAGATTTCAGGTTTTTAAAAAAAAAAGTTGACTTATCAAATTCGATGATCCTGGTTTTTGGGCGACAAGTAATACTATTTTTCTGATTTGTTGTGCAAAATACTTGCCATAACGTACACTCGTGAGATTGTCAGTGTCAACAATCATCTGATCGCATTCCGCATAGTTTAGGTTCCAGGCAAATCGCCATGTTACTATTATCTAAATGGAGGTAATAATACGGGAAAAGAAAGATTTGATTTGAAATATATATATATATATATATATATATATTGATTTGAAAAATATATTATATTCTTTTAAAATATTAATCACTGAGAGATTCAGCTAGGAACATTTCTCTCAAATAATTATATTTCAGTTGAAAAAAAAACTTAAAGGAGCACAGTGCAGGTTGCGATAATCCTGCATGACTAAGCATTGTCAAGTGCGTTTAAGTTTACTTGCACCTAACCCTAAACCCGCCAGGGGCTTTTTAGGAAGGAATAAAGAGATAAAACAAAGAAAGAAGTTGTTTGCTCTGGGTGGGATTCGAACCCGAGACCCCTCCGCATGCCAAGCACTGGGTCGGCGACACTTTGCCACGAGTCTTGAGGTTCGTTGGCCAGCAAAACTGTGCCTATACCGTATATAACTTAGGGCGATTGCGTCATCACACCACGTGGGATGCACGCACGAACAGTGCATAAATCAGGTAGTATTTTTAAGTGAGCCTCATATTGAGTTTCGATAGTGGTCACCTAACCCTAACCCGCCAGGGGCTTTTTTGGCGACGGGAAGGGAAAAAAGGAAAGAACAAAGTGTATGGAAAGGTTTCTATACAGTATGGAAAGGTATAAAGAAGAAATAAACAAGAAACAAACAAAGGTTTCTATACAGTTTCCACCTCGATACACCTGAGCACACATTTTCGTCCCAAGAGTTTCCAAGCAGAGAACAACAAGCAGTGAATGTCTCCACCACAGTCTTTGATTATACTACACGGTTGAGTGCATAGCAATGTAGGAGCTGTGAAGCTTCTATCTAAAAATGGCCCATTTGATTGGTTTTTGTCGAATCCTCAAGTGTTCCCTTCATCCAATCAGATTTTTTTAATATCAAACAAAGCTAACACTTTCCCCTAAAAACTCTTTTCGTCACTAGGTTAGCAGATAACACAATTCAATGTTATAGCAAGGCGAATGTGTAAAATCTTTTGAAAACTATCTATCCAAACACATTTTTTGACCATAATGTAGGTTTTAAAATTCAAAACCTCAAGTGTTCCTTACAGTATTTTTCATACTGTATGTCATTAAATGAAATAGCACACTATTGTCCATATACTACAGTCACTAGAATAAGCAATGGTCAATTCTCTTTAAATTGTAAATCTTGTGCAAAAAGTTACTATTTTCGCCTGTTTTGTCATACGGTTGTAAATTCAATGAACCATGACTTTAAAAAAGAGCGCTTACAAATTGATATGAGAGAAAAGAAAGAAAGAAGTTGTTTGTTCTGGGTGGGATTCGAACCCGAGACCCCTCGCATTTTGGCACGGGTCTTGGGCTTCGCTGGCCAGCGAAACCGTGCCTATATATCACTTAGGGCGATTGCGTCATCACACTACGTGGGATGCACGCATGAACAGCGCATATATCAAATATTATTTTGTAGTACTCATGCGTTTTAGGGTTAAGTAAGCCTCATGTTGAGTTTCGATAGTGGTCACCTAAAGATTACAGTAAAAGTTAAAAGTTATGTATTTTGTCATCAGACATTAATTTTACTAGTTTTGATAATTATCTCCATTTGTTTGTACATGGAATATTCTGGAAATTCATGGAATGTTCTGGAAGTTCATGGAAAATTCTCAATTTGTTATGGTCACTAAAATGACCCAAGTCAAAATTACCTGCTTCCGAGTTCACGCAACACCAATCACGCAAAGACACTCTTTATTATATAAAACAACTTATGATAATTTATTAAATAAGGCAGTAAGGCTATCAATCAAATCACTCTACTCTCATGCTATGGTTACTTTAATAGCTAGGCATACAGATCTTGACTGGCTAACTTTCTGATGAGATTCCTTTGATGATCTCAGTTCTTGATCCAAGATCCGGCAATGTCTACCATGGTCTCAGTCCAAGTCCTTAAGACTACGTTGCCAATATGCTAACTGTTATGCTAGTGTTTTTCAAGTGGTAAATTCCTCTCGCGGAGATCTTTTGAGCAAGCCTTCTGCTCCACTTGGGCAGATAGATAACACACTATGTTAGTCGAGCAAAATACCACAGTTCGTTGATGGAGATAATTCAGCATGCCGCTTCTTTGTTGTCGACATAAATCGAGCACTATAGTCTCTACTACCGCCTTTTGATTCTCTCCAACACACAAGAAGCGCTAACCGAAGTTTGAAGACTTCAAAGAATAATGGTAACTTTTGTGGCTAGCATAAGTTTCAAATCACTAATTAATCAACATTCTAGAATAATCTTAATTATTTATGGGATATTACAGCATTTCTAAAAATATCTCATTAGATCACCACAAGCCAATCAGGATCATTAATCTGTGTACATCATATCTGAATATACCACATTACATCAACATAAACCAGTCAGATTTCATCAATGTGTATAGATGGTTACTTAAATAGCGCCGCCACTTAATATTCTAGAACGTAAAACGCTTTACATCATTTTTATTGTGTTTCCATAATTTTCCATGAATTTCCAGAACATTCCATGAATTTCTAGAATATTCCATGTACAAATATTATATTCAAAACAAGCAAAAACAATGTCTGATGGCAAAATACATAACTTTTAATGAATATTATGGAATATGGGGGCACATAACAACCCGCCCTCGGGTCCGTGGATAACGACTGGTACAGCTAAAGGAGTCAACCAGTATTTTTCCAGGTAGCTCAGAGCACTGTATCGGCTTTATTTACTGAGAAACGGCCGGCCCTTTATTTTATCATTTGCGCCTCTGGTCCATAGCCTTGAATATGGAGCAAGAAGTGGCAAAAAAGCGTGCTCCCATGTGGGCCACTGGGCCTTTGTAGTTAAAGAAATAGCGTTGTCAATGGTATGTCCGTAATCGGATTACCAAGGAGGGCCTTGAGACTTCTTTTTTAGCCGAAAAGCGGCACATTGACCCAGGTCTAACAGAGTGTCACCCCGGTTGAAAAAGCACTTTTATTCTATTCTTTACTTTTTTTCTTTCATTTGACACCACTCGGGGTAATATCTTCTTTGGACTTCGAGATATGGAAAATGACCCAAAATAGGAATATTGACCCATGTCATTTGACACCACTCTAGGGGTCATACCTTCTTGGCATTTCGAAATGTGAAAAGGAGCCAAAATATGCCCCATTGACCTAGGTGAGGAGTGACAGTTACTCCAGTGGGGAAATGATTTTTTATTATATCCTTTACTTTGTTCTCCTTTATTTGACGCCGAAATGTGAATATTGGCCCATGTCTCATGAAAAGTTTCACCGCTTTGGGGAAAGTATTTTTATGATATTCTCTACTCTTATCTCTTTCATTTAACACCATGGGGGGCATAACTTCTTGGCATTTTGAGATATTAAAAGGACCCATATGAATATTGGCCCGGGTTTTATGATGAGTGTCACCACCGAGCAGGGAAATATTGTTATTATATTCTTTACTTTTTCCTCTTTCATTTGACATCACTCGGGGGTTCATATCTTCGTGGCATTTAAAGACATGTCCATTTCAGACCAAAAGGTTATTTAGTAAGTAAGCTAGAAAGTAAGCTAATAACATACACTGGTATAGGCTGGTACCATTTCATGGTTCAGCAAAAATTCACATTCACATACCATCCGATAATGCCATTGCTCCCCTTCCGGGACCAGAAAATGAACAGAAACAGAAGTGCTTTCAAACCTGATTTGGTTGATTGTATACTGGTGTCCAAGTAATCGTACCACCAAGAAATTTGTACTCATTTTGATAAGCCCCAACGTAGTCCGCAAAACAGAATAACCATGGAAAGAGAAAACAGATTAACTTTTTCCAAGTATTTTCTATCCTCATCTCCATTGTTGTCCTTTAGGTTGTCGAGTCCATCTGCAAAGTAACCAGGTGGAAAAATACACAGTGATAAGCACATTGAATATGGGGGTTTACACGAAATATTGTGAAATTAATCCTCTGAGGGCATATACAGATGCCGCAATATTTCTTCTCGCGTCCGCTCAAAATTGTCAGCTCCCCCCGCATGATTATATCCCCCTCATGACCCCAAAGGTTGTTCGGTTCATACTACATCACTTGCCTCCACTGATATTCACTTCTAAACATCCTGGGCCGCCACTGCTGTCAGTACACACGGCCCTACCAAGGTCCATGATTTCTCAGACTTCCCCTACTCTGTCCACACCACTGATCAACATTATGCAAAATCAATGCCGTAAAGTTATACAGTATCGTCGTGGGGAAACACATAATCTATAAACCTCAATACATACTGTTACTCAGTATTGCACATTACATCACTTCCTAGGGGAATTCCAATATGATGTCATATTCATTTCACTTTTACAGGGATTGTCATAATGGTGCAATACAATGAACATTCCAGCGAACAGGGATTCCCATCATTCCAAAGTTAGATATGATTCAATTTGTTTTGGTCAACTTAATACATGAGGGAGGTTTCCCAACAGACAGGGTGTCACACAAAAAAAATTCCGAGTGAATATAATTGAACGTAAGTCGAGAAATAGACATCAGAATCAAAAAAATTTAAAATGTAGCGCATAGCCCATTTTATTGTGCATCACATACGAAAATTTTATTTGATTCGGTTGACTGGTTGCGAAGAAATTAACGATTACATACAGCGCGCATCAATGTAGTTCATTCCAAGTTTGATCAACAGGCGCTTTTTTATACTCGCTCACCGCTTCCTAAAGTTTGTGTATCTCATTAAATTTAGTCCACATTATCTATTTTATAATCCGACGGTGTTATGTTATTCATGCTTTCGCTGAAGATGAATAACAGTTTGTCCCAGAAAACTTTGATTTCTTCAATTAGAAGCTTTCCAGCTTTAATTCTTTAGGTTGTGCAAATATGTTTATAATTTTAACTTTCCCAAGAACATTTGAGTCCAAAATGACAATAATCAAGTGCTTTACTTGTGATTTTTGATACCATGCAACAATAATGTTGAAGTTTGTAAAGATTTACAATTTCTTGGAAATATTCCAAAAACATTAATGTGTGTGAGAATTTTTTTAAGCAAGCTGGAATTCGTTATGCAATAATTCTTTATGCAACATTTATATCAACATTAATGAAAAAAGATACCGCGAGCATCATCTTACATGTAAGCTTTCACTTTCAATATCGTGCAGGTTTTCAAATTTGAACAAAACCTAATTCAGTGTTTTGCAAGAAACAGATTGTTTAAAAAGAACAAAAAGGATTTCACAGAACAAAATATGAAGCCCATTGACAATTAATCACTAGTTCGTTGCATTGAGTTGAATGATCTTTCTTTCAAATTTGGAATGAAGTGAATTGACGCATGCGTTATGTAATCGCTCATTTTTTCGTAATCAGTCAACCGATTCCAGTAAAATTGGCATATAAGATACAAAATAAGATGGACTACACGCTGATATTTAGATTTTGGATTCTGATGTCTATTTCTCGACTTATGTTCAAATTCATTCTCCCGGTATTTTTTTCTGGGACACCCTGTATAATAATTACCCACTAACCCTTGCAAAGAGGGATTCCCATCTCTCATGGAAGTAACTCTAAATTGTAATCGAAGATTAATAATTAAATTAAATTACAGTCATAACAGAAGCAAAATGCATGCGTGCTCTTAAAATTGTAGATTCATATCGTTCTATTCAATGCGTTTGACTGAATTAGATTTTAAAAATGCATGTATTTGAAATGGGGCAAATGCACTATGTGTACATATTAAATGATGTTCATGGCCATTTTGTATCAATCTATATACCAGTTTTGTGGTGATATTATATTTATTCTTGTATTACATTTTGCCATTGTCAATTATCATGTATCTAATACGTACAATTGTCAGTGTTTTTTTTCCTTCAGCGTTTTGCTTATAAATATAATTTCTTGCTTTTGGCTTGCACAAAACTACTATTTGCAGGTGTAAATTGGAGATTATTAACTGCGCATAGGTTATTTGAGGAATATTCCAAGGAACGTAGCCCATATACTATGATCAGCTCGTAATATGCGAGAATTATTCGGTTTTTGTAACTGCGCGAGTCAATAAAGTCCCAGGTTACACCCGCGTGAATTCACAAAAGCACGCGTCAGTCGCACAATACGCAAAGGACAGTTGGCACAGGTGCTACGTCTGGGTGTGAACACACCACATAATCAAAACCAGAGAACCAGGACTCGAACGCCATCTTGATACAGGCATGGACCAAAAATTGGGGGTATTCGGTTTCCCTCGGAATGCGCTCGAGGCATTCGTTGTCATGCAAGTGCGACATGGATGGGGGAATTTGAGAAACGCACTTGATGCGACCTGCACACGAGTACCAAGACGCTTCAGATGAGACGCAGAATTGTTTTCGTTCGTCTCCGCGCACCGTCGGCAAGGACCCGAATACCCCCAATTTTCTCCCCACAGCTGACGGCGCAATTGTACGTGGCGGTATAGGGAGTCCCGGTTCTCCTTCTCTAATTCTGTGGTACACACAGTTCTATTTCAATCCACGATGTTATGAGTCCTGCCTATTACGAGCTAATCAGAGTATTGGGATATTTCGAGGTCCAAAGCAAAATGTTTAGATTTTGCACAATGCTGACATATTACCGAAGCAAAGTTATTAACCTCATTCATAACCGTCGCTTTCATCTGTTCACTTTACAGAATTACACAAAATGTTCCTAAAAATTACATTTTCCCTTACCAAAAATCGAAGAGGTTAAAACAGGACGACCAATAACAAAGTGCGTATCACAATCTGTGCAAATAGGGTAGCGAGCAATCAAAATACGGCAGCCAACGCGCGCAACTTGTTTGACTCACAACACAGCGCCTGCCGAGGTTACTAATATTTACGCTGGAACAATTACGCATTTTGCAGTCAATTGTGCGGATATTAGAGAGTCTGCGAAATGAAGTCAAAGGCACAAACTGGAAAGTCTAGAAGATTATATTGGATTATGTATTCAAAAACACCATTAAAGTCTCTGGAAGTCGAGGTGAACGCGAAAATCTATAATGAGCCGTAAATTGTGAGTGAAATACATGAATTTAAGAACAATAGTTTCTACATTTCCTCATAATTGCCTGTTAATACATTATCTAGTTAAAAGACCAATTATTTGAAATCTAATTTGGATTGGGTTAAAAAAACATGCGACATGCTGCCGAAATTTACGGATTGAATTAGATTAAAATAATTTTCTGTTTGAAACGCGAAACCAAGTTGTGTCAGGACTCCAACGCCGAGGGGATTAAGTTCCCGTATTAATGATATGATTTTACTTGAGCGAGCAGTGTAGCAAACGTCTGTGAAGTGTAGCAACTGTGAATTTTTTTTACAACGTTGCGTATCGTAATTACATCTCTATATAACTAAAGATGCGTGTGATGTTCAGATATTTTATTCAATTATTTATTTTATTCATTTAGGTCTCCCGCTAGTAAGTAAATAAACATGTAAACAACTAAATAAATAAATAGGTAATAAATAAATCAGTAAATGTCTAAAGCAAATAATGAGTTAATAAATAAAAAACATAAGAACATGTCAATAAAATACATGATGCCATCTTTTCTAAACATTTCTGACAAATAATAAAATTACTAAATAATTAATGAAATAAGATAAAAATTACAAATGAAAACAACCAAGCTGAGCCAAGCAACCAAGTAAACAATCAAACAAACATAAAACCATACGCCTATACAAAAATCAAAGTACAAGAAAATAAAAAAACAATCTTCAATTTAAAACAGAAAGATATTCACATAACATCGGTCTAAGTAACAGAACAAAACGGAAAACAAAACAAAAACAACCATACTGTCGCCCGGCGTACGGAAAAACTGCATTGTGCAACCGTCATAACAAATCCACTTCAACGCGTTCGTGTGCAAGCCTTGTTGAACGCGTAGTCGGTCGCGTAGTTGTATCACGGGCGAGCGCGCCTTGAAGTCAATGAACTTTACGATCAAAGGATTTTGGCGACGGAGTACCTCGCGGGTGAGTAACTTCACTCCTACTTCACTGCTGACACATGGGTACACCATGGATGCGTTTACTGTGCAGGCACTTCTGCTGAAGGGCCATCAAAGTACCTCAGACTATGGTGTGCCTATAAGTCGGCCTACTCGGTACACCGCAGTTGACTCTTAGGTGACGCATGGTGGAGTATCGATGTAAGTACTTTGCTACGGGAGTATCTACACTACAGTATGGTGGCCGACGCTGGTACATTGGTGTAGTGCCTGGCTTGGGTACTCGGTAGTAGCAGTGGTAGTAGCCACAAAGTAGCATTGCAGCAGAGGTACTCCGTCGCCAGGAATCTTGTAGTGTACTTTCCTTGCATGCTTTTTGTTGTATTTTTAAGATGTTTGTAAAGTGCATTGAGAGTTTTTCTGTTGTAATGTGCTATAAAGTACTTTGAATTATTATTACTATTATATGTGACCATACACGGCGAATTAGCCGTAAATTCCTCCTCCGGTCAATTTTGTTTTATTAGCTTATTAGACTTCAAACGATATCCAGAAGCAGGGTTATGGTTTGTTGAACTTTGCTTCTTCAAAAATGGTACTTTTTCGTTTCTACATGTGTCTCTTTTTCCGCATTGCTGGTAAAAATATCAAACAGTCATAATTGGCGGCCATTTCAAATCATTCCTAAGTCAACGAGGTTCAGGAATGTCTACTCATTGTTAATTGTTGGTTTATACAAAAAAGACAAAATATAATGCTTTGTAACCCACTACTTGGACAGGATTTAGCCAAAACAAACAAAGACAAGAGCTGTTAAGAATTATATAGACATCTAAGGTAGAAGCTTATTATCCTCTTCAACAATAGGATTATTGACTTGTTTAAAGGTGTTTGACTACCAAAATGAGATACATGTCGAACCAACCTGAGGTACCGATGAATACGACCTTCGTGCACATGTTACACTGTAACTCAGAATACAATTTAGGACATTTACGGCTCATTTGTGCTGTACGGTCACATATCGTGTTTGATATGTTCTTACCTGTTAAATCCGGGTAGATCTATGTTGTCAGTTAACACTCAACAGTCAACATTATTCTCATCTTCTCTGATATTATCAAGAAATTTGATGCTAAGATGTTTATAAAACATTCATCTCCTCATGCAGAAAACTGCTAATTTAATATGTTGCATCCAGGCACAACGGTCACTATTAACATACAGAGGATGATTTAAGCACTACCCAGCAAGTCTTGCGGTTAGCATATAGTACATGGTGTTACGTAGAATTATCATAAGTCAGTGCAAAATTTGCTACACTAGTGGAACCAAGGTTATTTTGCTTTCTTATACCCTAGGTAACAAAACCTGAGTTAGTAAAATACCCCACACAGAACCGGAATCCTCTCCATATAGTACCATGATGCATACCGCAGATAGTTTATGGTTTCAAACTCACCAATGTACTTCGATTATATTTATAAATGCGCTTTTATAAATTTGCACGTGACCACCTCCGCGCAGCCAATAGACAGTAAGTATTGAAGTGACCTTTTACATAGCTAGTGGTCTTCCTATACATTTGAATGCAAAGGCGGAACAACGTGAGACTACTGTGCAGCAAAATTATTTATTTTGTTCAACTTTGTGATTATTGTAAACGTTTCCGTCG
Organism: Amphiura filiformis; assembly: GCF_039555335.1. NCBI lineage: Eukaryota > Metazoa > Echinodermata > Ophiuroidea > Amphilepidida > Amphiuridae > Amphiura > Amphiura filiformis. Next base: position 26,393,403 of record NC_092641.1, read on the forward strand.
TTGAATATTTGTTTCCGTCGTCAAATACTTTCAAAATTTTGTTTTTGATAACATGTTACATATTCGGAATTGCAAAATACGTAAATTTGATGATATTTCTCCACAGAGTTCCTATCCTTAGTTTCTGTATAGTGGTCAATGCATGAGGATTTGGACACGCTTGCTTGTAAACATGGCTGATACGGTAGGCCACTGGTTTAAATAAAAGTTCTGGCAACAACAGGAATTGGTTTGGTGATGAATTTATTTCTTCTTACTGGTGCAGATAACATAAAGATAGTTTGTAATATAAACTCCGGAGAACAGAAATAATAAAACAACCAGAGCAAAAGCTCCGTGTTACAACCCCATGTTGATGTGTCTGTGGTATGAGATAGAGTGAACCTCCCTGAGCACGCGCTACAGATTTTATCGGAAGTTCGCCAGCATCAGCCCACACAAATCCTGAACTGTGATTGGTCAAGATTGCATTTTTATTGTTCCTAATGAAAGACTCGGAATGATTCGGCAATAGCCGTTTATGAAAGGAATCGGAATCCGAAATCGTGAATTTCAACAAGAATGTCATACAAAAAAGTTAGACTCCCGCATCAACATTCTGCACTGTTACATAACTCCCCTTCCTCCAAGATAATGTCCTCATCCATCGTATATCAGTGGGTTGTTTGTAATAAGCAGTATGCTGTAATTTTTTTCCTCTGGTTGTTTTAAAAAATAAAAAAATGTATTAAATATTAATCATTTGACTCAATATCAGCTATTAAGAGGCATTGTCTGTTATTTTGGAGAATTTTTTTTTAAATGTTTGCCACGGTCAAAAATGGAGTTTCTTTAAACTTTCATATTTGATGCACCTTGACCTGAAACAAACACACATGAAATAAATTTGGGAAAAATATCCCCGTTGCCATGGTAACAGCCAAATTTTCATTTTAGGCCTATTTTCACAATTTTTGCATTTTTCAGCAGTCAATTTGTCAAGTTTTGAAGCCAGTGTTACTAATATACACAATATATGTATACTGTTTTCTTTATAAGGTATGAATAGGTAAAACCTTAGATGCCGCATTGAAAGTATAAAAATAATCACCAGATGTCAGGGTGGGTTATACCATTTATTTGAAATAGGGATATTTTTCAATTTTTTCAAAGTATGAAAATATACCAACTTTGTATAGCTCATAAACCATATGGTAGTGCTCCGATTTCAACATCGACCACAGCATGTTGAGATGTTACATTGGTCTTATGAAAAAGTTACATTTGAGCTTGGGGAAAACACATCTGTATATACAGTGTTGCCAGACATTTTCCTATTTTTCGAAATTCAACACAAATCTCACCTTAAGTTAAATGATGTGAAAATGAAACATGATCCTTTCAAGGAACATTTATTAGAAAGAGAGTTTTTATTCATATCAAATTTGATCAGTTATAATGGTCAGTGTTGTTCTAAACCACATGGGTGTTGCCATAATTGGGGTTTAATTGTGATTTGTGGATATTTTCAACTTTTTACAAGTCATAAAAATACCAAAATGCATTTCTATAATAAAGAAAGAAACATCGACCTCGTCATGTTGAGATGATACATTGGCCTTATGAAAAGTTATTTTGATCTGGGGGGTAAAACATCAGTTTATACAGTGTTGCCAGATATTTTCCTATTTTTTCAAAATTCAACACAAGTCTCGCCCTAAGTTAAAAGATATGAAAATGAAACTTCACCTTCATACGGAACATATCTTTTTAGAAAGAAAGTTAATTTCATATTCAATTTGATCATCTGGGATGGTCAGTGTTATTCTAAGCCATATGGGTGTTGCCATAGCTGGCGTTTAATATGATCATTTAGATATTTCCAGCTTTTTACAAGTCTTTAAAATAGTACACATCCTTAACATTATTGTGGAATGAACGCAATATTAAGGTTAAAATTAACCTAAGAACACTTAGTATGTGAATTTAAGTTTTAAATTTGAGTTCGGAAAATATTTCCTTCTATACAGTATTGCCAGATATTATCACATATATTCAAAATTCAACGTATGTTGAGCTTTTTCAGCTTTTTTCAGCTTTTTCAGCTATTTTTCCGTCTTAAAAATGCCAAAATACAATGGCATGCATTCCTAAAATAAAGATGTGAAAATGAAACATCGACCTCATCATGTTAAGATGATACATCGGTCTTTTGCATTTGAGCTTAGGGAAAATATCTGTTTATATAGTGTTGCCAGAAATTTTCCTATTTTTTCGAAATTCAGCACTAGTTTCACCTTAGGTTGAAAATGAAAGTTTATTAGAGAGAAATTTACTTCCATATTAAATTTGATCAGTTGTATAAATGGTCAGTGTTGTTCCAAACCACATGGGTGTTGCCATAATTAGGGTTAAATAGCGAGATGTGGTTATTTTGAACTTTTTACAAGTTTTAAAAATACCAAAATACCGTGGTATGCATTCCTTAAAAAATATGTGAAAGTGAAACATCAACTTCACCATGTTGAAATGATACATATTTGGTCTTTTAAAAAATTTACACTTAAGTTTGGGGAAAACATTATGCTTATACAGTGTTGCCTGATATTTTCCTATTTTTTTCGAAATTTAACACAAGTCTCACATTAAGTTAAATGATGCGAAAATGAAACTTCACCTTCACAACGATAGTTTATTAAAATGAAATTTACTTTCATATTAAATTTGATCAGTTGTATAAATGGTCAGTGTTGTTCCAAACCACATGGGTGTTGCCATAATTAGGGTTTAATAGTGAGATGTGGATATTTTTATAAGTCATTAGGGTTCAAATAGCGACGTTTTCACATATTTTTGTGGACCTGAGAGCACATCAGACATATATTGAAATTTGTGATATAATACAAATTTTATGGCAAATGATTAAAATTTATATTTTTGAAATTTAACAGATCTCAAAAGTAAATTGTATAAATCTAGTGATATGTACTTAAAGTGTATGTAGCTGGAATGAAAAGCCGTCCATATGAAAATTTGACCTTTCGTATTGAAGATATAGATTTTTTCACCAAAACTCCTAAAATGTTGGTCTCTAGGGAAAAAAATCTATATCTTCACTATGAAAGGTCAAATTTTTCAATAATCAATAATTAATTGATTAGTGGTCGGCTTTTCATCCCAGCTACATACACTTTAAGTACACATCATTAGATTTATTAAGTTAACTTTGAGGACTGTAATATGTCAAAAAAAAAAAAAAAATTCAATGTACATAATTTACCCTAAAATTGTTAAATTATTTTATATCAGAAGGACATTCCTCATATTCAAAATGCAATTTGGTATGTCTGATGTGCTCGCAGGTCCGACAAAAATACTGTGCAACTGCAAAGGTGGGTGACCAACCCCTTAAAATACAACACAGAAAACATCAAACATGTATACTTTAAAACATACATAAAAGCCATAATTTTTTTACCAATATACACATAGGCCTACCAACTAGGCTAAAATAAATTAAAATAACATAAGATTGTTACATTGCAAAAAGATGCATATAAGAGTAAGATAATGTTTAGATTACGCCTACCCCATATTATTAAAGCACACATCCCAACTATACTTGCAAAAAAGATATGGGGAAGAAATGGGCAAAAAACTGTATAGATCCAGCAAATGTCTCGAAAGATATGAGAATAGTCAAAGACAATGATGCACAGAACCTTTTCACAGCCAGACAAATTAATGTCCAGTTACTTTTCCCGAGAGGAGCTCGCAGGAGAATCGAAAATATGATATTTAAAGTCATGTTGAAGAGGAAATTGAAATGTTGAATGATATTGTTGCTAATTCTCTGTCATTCAAGCATCCCCGCTCATTGATGACATGAATTTGTATGAGCTTGTAAAAAGGAAGCAGCTAACTAAAATTAAGCTTTCAAGACTGAAGGAGATTTATATGAACACTTTTGCAGATACTTGCAGGGTTAAAACAAAATAAAAAATCACCAAATGTTGATAAAAGTTGTCTGAGGAAATATCCGTTTCAAGTAGAAAAAGAGGACTACTGGGCACAGTATACCTATGACAAGACCCCGGAGGGGGTTCTCCCTGGTTAAAGGTATACAGGGATGTGCCACGGTTTTGGGGGTACCTTAGCAATTTTGGTATACGTCGATTGGTGGGTTTGCAGTGGAGACAATACGCCAAATTGGGTGCATTAAGGCAAAAGTGTTTTTGTGAAAAATTGGAATACTATAGCTATAACTTTAATAAGGGGTCATTTTAAAACCTTAATATTGCGTTCATTACACAATAATTTAAAGGATGTGTACTATTTTTAAGACTTGTAAACAGCTGGAAATATCTAAATTGTCATATTAAACGCCAGCTATGGCAACACCCATATGGCTTAGAATAACACTGACCATCCCAGATGATCAAATTGAATATGAAATTAACTTTTTTTCTAAAAGATATGTTCCGTATGAAGGTGAAGTTTCATTTTCATATCTTTTAACTTAGGGCGAGACTTGTGTTGAATTTTGAAAAAATAGGAAAATATCTGGCAACACTGTATAAACTGATGTTTTACCCCCCCCCGATCAAAATAACTTTTTCATAAGGCCAATGTATCATCTCAACATGACGAGGTAGATGTTTCTTTCTTTATTATAGAAATGCATTTTGGTATTTTTATGACTTGTAAAAAGTTGAAAATATCCACACCTCACAATTAAACCCCAATTATGGCAACACCCATGTGGTTTATCTGGCAACACTGTATAAACTGATGTCTTACCCCGCCCCCCAGATCAAAATAACATTTTCATAAGGCCAATATATCATCTCAACATGACGAGGTCGATGTTTCTTTCTTTATTATAGAAATGCATTTTGGTATTTTTATAACTTGTAAAAAGTTGAAAATATCCACAAATCACAATTAAACCCCAATTGTGGCAACACCCATGTGGTTTAGAACAACACTGACCATTATAACTGATCAAATTTGATATGAATAAAAACTCTCTTGCTAATAAATGTTCCTTGAAAGGATCATGTTTCATTTTCACATCATTTAACTTAAGGTGAGATTTGTGTTGAATTTCGAAAAATAGGAAAATGTCTGGCAACACTGTATATACAGATGTGTTTTCCCCAACCTCAAATGTATTTTTTTCATAAGACTAATGTAACATCTCAACATGCTGTGGTCGATGTTGAAATCGGAGCACTACCATATGGTTTATGGGCTATACAAAGTTGGTATATTTTCATACTTTGAAAAAATTGAAAAACACCCCTATTTCAAATAAATGGTATAACCCAACCTGACATCTGGTGATTATTTTTATACTTTCATTGCGGCATCTAAGGTTTGACCTATTCATACCTTATAAAGAAAACAATTTATATTTATTGTGTATATTAGTAACACTGGCTTCAAAACTTGACAATTTGACTGCTGAAAAATGCAAAAATTTTGAAAATAGGCCTAAAATTGAAATTTGCCTGTTACCATGGCAACGGGGATATTTTTCCGAAATTTATCCCATGTGTGTTAGTTTGAGGCCAAGGTCCATCAAATATGAAAGTATAAAGAAAATCTATTTTTTGACCGTGGCAACTTTATTCTCAAAAATAACAGACAGTTCCTCTTAAGGGATCTAAAATGAGCGTTTATTGCGTTTCGACAGTATTTTTTGTGGGACATGAGAGCACCTCAGACCTATCGAATTGCATTCTGAATACGAAGCATGTCTTTCTGATATTAAATAATTTTCATTTTTGAAAATCACAATATAATACAAATTTTATGACAAATTATAAAAATTTGATATTTTCAAATTTTTGATATATAACAGTCCTCGAAGTAAATTATATAAATCTAATGACATATTCTTAAAGTGTATGTAGCAGGGAGGAAAAGCCGACGGTCAATTGAAAATTTTGACCTTTCATATTGAAGATATGGATTTTTTCCCAAAAAGACCTAATTTTTTTGGTGTTTTGGAAAAAAAAATCCATATCTTCAATACGAAAGGTCAAAATTTTCAATTGATCGTCGACTTTTCATCCCACCTACATACACTTTAAGTATAAATCATCAGATTTATAAAGTTTACTTCAAGTACTGTTAAATATCAAAAATATCAATTTTAATGATTTGCCATAAAATGTGTATTAAATTGCGAATTTCAAAAATCAAAATTATTTGATATCAGAATGACATTCTTCGTATTCAGAATGCAATTCGATATGTCTGATGTGCTCTAATGTCCACAATAAATACTGTCCAAACGTTCATACCCCAGCCCTTAATTAGCTGATGAATACAATGTCTTTATCTCTTACTTCCTTTTCACTCCATTACCATCTGGTCTATAAATAACTCTTTCATTTTTCCTTTTAACAATTTATGAAGTCAAATCCTTTAACGAATAATTTCCATTCTTAAAACCATCAACTTACATTAACTTTGTATTCACTTCCTTTTCCAAATCCTTTTAATTTAACTGCCACCTCATTATTATAATTTCATTACAATTGCAATTTCATTATACTTTCATTCTCCTAATATGATTAATTCATATTTTCTTCACATTGATTTACATGTGTTAATTTTTACCTTCACATAACATGTATAACATCAAACATTGAAACATAATTAAATAATTTTACATTCTATCTCTTGCCCATGACAGACAACATTAATAATTTCCCTTCATTTATGCTCAAATTATTCTTAATTAAATTGCTTTTTGTGTTTCTCATGGGTACATCTTATTACTATTGAGCATAAAATTCAAAATTTCAAAGTAATATTCCCCTCATTATGATATTACTTCAAAAATCATAATGTTAATTTCTTTGGAGGTTTCACCAATCTGCCCGATCGAGTGTGTACAACACTTTGAGGATTCCCAGAACTAGACTGTCTATTACTTTGAGCAAAATTCTTGTGAAAGATGTTGCTAATTCGATCTTGGAGATTGAGGTGATTTACTTGGACTAGATTCTGACACATGTCTTACTCTTCTATTGTTATGAACTACTATAGGTTAAATACCACTAATAGGCCTGGGCGATACATTGAAATACGACGAGTAACTATTTGTTGTCATGGCATTCGAAAAGACTGCATTAAAAATGCATGAAATTGATCAAGTTATATAGCCAAACAAGTACTTATTAGAGTTTGATGCTTCAAAATGGTACATTGTCTCTCATTATATAACATTTCTGTTGTAATAGTACCAAAATTCATACGCACGGCTTCGGTTTTTAGTAAATATTCGTCCTATCATATGGTAACTTTCAGTTTCGAGGGCGCACTGTCATTTTAAGGTGTTTACGGTTCAGTGTGTTAAAACAAGAAAAGTCTCAGGTCAACCTATGTTGAATTTTTGATCATTTGGCACCTAAATCATATAGTTTCACCTGATATTAGTGGCATTGAACTGTGAGAGTTCTGAATATGATAAAATTCCACCCGAAATTAGGCATTTTCCCATTGAAACCCGTGTAATACATAATTAGTGGTATTTAACCTATAGCCTAGAAACACTGAATTCTATGGATCTGATATTCGTCATGGAGACTTTTCTAGCTATTTTTTGCTTACATTTCTCAATATTTAACTGTATTTGCCCTGGCAAGAAAACGTGCATCTTCTTCGACTACTGAGGTATGTTTTTAACCCGTTGAGGTAGTAACGGGTGGGGGGACTTGTGGCATTAGTATTGGGTTTACGGCTGGTTTCTGTGATTTCAGGGCTTCTAAATTCAACAACCTTCGCTTGCCTGCGTATACATATAGAAAGCTATTAATGATGATGAAAAATCAATGTTGATGATCATATCGACATGCCACTTTGTTAATTAGACCCACATGCACATTTTGTTGGTGATTTCCTTGCCCTAAATATCGTACATAGGCCTATACGTGTAAATACAGTATAGGCCTAGGCTAGGCATTTTGCTTAAAGGGCCGTAATTGGTGACCAGGCCAGCCAAGCACCATATCTGTAACCAATAGCGCCCATAAAATTTGACCTTATTGACCTTTTTTCTATTTCCAAGATTCAAACCTGTTTACAAGTTGTCAAATTCCTTATATTAGATCGTAAAAAATGCCATTATCCAATTATGAACACCTCCCTGGTGTATGTAGTTGGGGTGGTCAATACGGCCCTTTAAGCTTTAAGGCGCATGTAAGGCCAATTATAGTCACGTGTAAAATAAAACCTAGTCTTTGTGTACACGTTGTCTATGGGCCTCTACAGCATCCTGTTTTCCAGAAATTTTCTTGTTAAAGGGGGGTAACCCTATTGGTTTTGGATATGGATTGTCTTTAAAATTACATAATAATATCAAATATCTCCCCCTTTATGCTGCTTTGTGAAAAAACGAGAGCATTTTCAGCGTAAATGTGAATAAATAGCCAAATTTGCAATCCAATACCTTGTATACGTGAATTGCATTCTGGGTAGGCATGCAACAACAACAATTCCCGTTCGTATGACGAATGCTGACATGCTGCAATGCCCGGCCCGTATTGAACGGAAAATATTTGGTTTTTTTTGTTTTTTCGTACCGTTTCAGAAAAAAAGGAAACAAAATATATTTCCCCTTGCAATATGTACATTTCAAATGAATATAAAAAAGTTTGGGTTAAAAATGGAGAGGAAAAAACCTTCCGATACCGGGTTTTGAACCGGGTACCTCTAGGGTAAAAGAACGGCGCGCTAGCCAATTGAGCTATTTCACCAACTGAAATAATCAAGGAATTGTTTTAATTATATACGGCGGACCGTCTCCTCAGCACTTAGCGTAGTCTCGAGCCAGACTGTATGTGGCTATCGACGAGGATCGACGAGTGTCAGACCGACGCAAACTGGCTGTGTAGGAGACTACACTTAGCGTAGTTCGCTTTTTCTCTTCCCATGATCCGAAGTAATTTTTATTGTTTACAAACTGGTATACCTGTAAAAACCGCTGTGATTCATGATTTCTCCGGAAATACATCGACTTGGAGCGTCAAATTTCAGGATAGTAATGAGAAAAATAGTATCTATTATGTGATACCAAAACCTCATCAACAATGAAAAAATCGGGGGATGATGCTGTCGATCGGGTTACGGACCTTTAAAACATGTATTGCAAATGTCAATGTTTACATTCATGGCATTTTACCCGAGATTGGAGCACCTTTGTGCTTATATAGGTTTCTCTCTGCGCATTCGTTTCAGGTGTGACTGAGTGACCTGTTTTGGATCATTAGTTACAACTGTAAGCTGGTTTTAGCCTATTATAATGCATTATTTATTCTTGTCTTTGACGCTGGAGTCGATACATCTAAAAGCTGATAATTTAAGTTATCATAGAATATTACCTCATATGGTCCCATCCATCGGGAAGTGAGTTTGGATAGTACACTACCTGGAATTGTAACAAATACTGTATCTCCAATTTTGTATGGTTTGAAGCGATTTTTCTTATCATATTGCTGTTTTTGCTTCTTTTTAGCTTCCAAATTAGATTGTCGCACCATACTTGCAGCATCATTGTATTTGTTACACATTTGACGCACCTTTGTTTTCATTGTGTTCAGGTTGTTGATATGATCCAAACATTACTTCACAAGGCAACCTCGGTTGTCTAGCGTGTAACAAATAGAAAGGGCTATATCCTGTTGATGAATGAACTGTAGTGTTGTATGAAAATTCTAAATATGGAATAAACTCATCCCAGTCCCTCACAGAATTTGAGGTCAAACGTTTCACTAATTGTGATCGAATTGTACGCATCATTCTCTCTGCTTGACCGTCACCTTCTGGATGTCCAGGAGTTGTCCTAGATTTTTCAATTCCTAACTTTTTACAAAGAGCTTGAGTAACTTGTGCTTCAAATTGCACACCCTGATCACTGTGTATTCTTTCAGGTATAGAATGTTGTCGAATGTAATTGACAAACATACAATTTGCTACTGTATCAGCTTTTTGATCATGTAATGGGTACATATTCACATATTTGGTAAAGTAATCTGTGATGACGAACAAATATCTGTTTCCCAAAGAAGTTAAACCCAATTCCAAAATATCTACAGCTACTATCTCAAATGGTCTGGTAGCAATCACTGATTTCAAAGGAGCTTTGAATTCTGGTATTGGATTTCTATCTTTTTGACAAGCAACACATGATTTGCAGAACTCCGAAATGTCCCTATACATCAAAGGCCAAAAACATAACTGCAAGGATTTTTGCACTGTCTTTTGCACACCATAATGACCCGAAAATGTTGAACCATGTATTTGATGTAGTATTTGTGGAACTAAAGCAGTTTGGAATTACTGCCTGGTAAATAGGTGATTGACCCAAAAACGTGTATTTCCTCCATAGAATATCATCTTTAATTACAAGTGTTTGAACACTCTTCTAAATTTCAATAATTTTGGTTTACCTTTTACTTTAGACTTACAAGGATATGAATTTGTTTGTATCCATGACATTACTTCAGAAATTTCTTCATCTTGACCCTGCATTTCTTTTACTTTTTGCTTATCAGTATTTAGAGAGAATATACCATCATCTTGTATGGAAGAAATTGAATCTAGACTTGCTCCCACTGTATCATTTTGTTTGTCATTCTCATTTTGCAAGTTTTCAGACTCCCTTTCTTCCCTTTCTGATGTCCCTTTCACATATTGATTTGATTTAGATTTCTTTTGTATTGTCCCTGGGTTCTTATCCCTTCCAACATCACTTGCTATTTCACTGGGTTCGGATTTTCTTCTAGACAATGCATCTGCATTCGTATTTGAAATGCCTGGCTTGTACATGTAGATTATTGACCAATCCAAAGGATCAATTTCTACTCCCCATCTTGCTCGTTTACCTGATGGATCATTATCTAATGGCATTTTCTCAAACCAACTAAGGGTTTGTGGTCAGTATAAATTGTGAACTCAGTGAAATGCAAATAATGCTTAAAGTGACGTATTGACCATACTATAGCCCATAACTCGCGATCATAAGTGGACCACTTTCTTTCAGAGGCAGTTAAAGAATGACTTGCATATGCTACTACATATTCTTTGTTGTCTTTGGATTTTTGTGCTAATACTGAACCTATAGCAAATCCGCTAGCATCCACATACAATTTGAACGGTTGCTCATAGTCTGGATAAATCAAAATAGGAGGTGAGATCAATGCCTGACGTAATGTTCGAAATGCATGCTCACATTCTTCATTCCACTCAAAAGAAATCCCCTTTTTGATCAAATTCAATAAAGGTTGTGCAATTTTGGCATAGTTCTTGATATATCTCCTATAAAATCCTGTCAATCCTAACCAGCCTCTAAGTCCAGTGATATCTTTTGGTTGGCCAATTTTTCACCTTTGCTATGTTTGTTGGATCAGGTTTTATGCCTTCCCCTGAAACGACATGTCCAAAAAAGGTTACTTCTTTGCAAAATAACTGACATTTATCTGGTCTAACTTTCAACCCAGCCTTTCGTAATCGTTCAAAAACATCCCTCATATTGGCCATTTTCTGATTGAAAGTTTTCCCATATATAATGACATCATCAATAAAGAAACAAACTTTGGTCCAGTGCATTCCCTGAAATACAAGTTCCATCTGGCGCTGGAAAGTGGCATTGCTATTTTTTTAAACCCATAGGTATTACTTTCCATCTATACAAGCCATCCCCCGTTGAAAAACTTGTGATATCTCTATCACTAGGTTCCATTTCAACCTGCTAAATCCACTGGCCAAATCCAAAGTACTAAAATATGAATTCCCAATTAATGCATCTAAAGAATCATCTATGCGGATCAAACTGTGTGAATCTTTCAAAGATATTTTGTTTGTGGCTCGGAAATCAACGACCAAGCGAAATTGCACAGAGTTATCAGGAATTTTCTTTCTCACTAGGAGCGCGGGTGCTGCAAAACTAGAATTTGAGGGTTCTATTAAATCATCTTCCAACAAATCATCTATCTTTTCCCTCATTATTCCCTTTGTTTTGGTGGTACCCGATACAATCGCGATTTGGGTGGTTCTGATGTGGTTAAATCAATTTTGTGCTTAACTAGGCTTGTCCTACCATAATCACGAGAGTGTTTGCACAATACATCATCAAATTCATCCAAAAGTCCTTGAACTTGAAATTTCTGCTCGTCATTCAAGTCAGATTCAGATAGATCAACTGGTGGAAATGGTTTACCTCTATGTTTTGGCTCATATATATATGTATATCATGAAAAGTCTGATTTTGTAATGTTTCAGTTTCACATGTTCTTTCTAAAATTTGATACACTTCACCACTTTGTTCATACAGAATAATAATATTCCATTGGGCTGTCTACATATAAATGAACATCATCACTTGACAAATTCATAATTAATACGGGTATTATTCCATCATTAGACCTAGTAGCTACATTTGCAACCAAAATGCTTTCATGAATGTGAGAATCTGCTTCATAAATCCCTTCATAATTGCTAGATACTCCCATGTCAGAATTATCACCATCTACTAGTTTTTTAAGGTATTATCATCTCAGAGTTTGCAGGTACTATCAACGTTTCTGCCACCAACGCATTGCAAACTGCTGGAGAGATATTTTCTTTGTGTAACAATGGAACTCTCTTTTCCCTAACAGATAGGCAAGCTTCTGACAATAGAATGTCTATTTAATGTGCTGAAAGGAAATCCCAACCCAGAATGATTAACTGTTGGATATCCCTTGCTATTTTGAATGTATGTATAAAATGGTCATTTCCCATGAAAAAATCTACATCTACACATCCTATTATATCCAATGGGTGTCCTCTAACTGAAGTGATTGAATCCTTTTTAACTGGTCTTAATGTTTTATTTTTCAGAGTGGATATACTTCTGAATAAACTTTCATTCATAACACATATCTTAGCTCCACAGTCTATGAAAGCATCTCTGATTGTACGATCCAAGTTGATATGAACATATGAAACAAGATTGTCAAAGTGTTTTGATGGGTCGGATGACTTTCTGTCATTTAATTTCTCCAGTTTGGTCGACAATTGACCCTCATTATCGACCTTGAGCTGTTTAAATGACTATTTCTGATTGGGACTTTTTCATAATTTGAAGATCTATTCTCAGAAGTGCTTCCAAATTGACGATTTGGTGACATAGAAAATGATACTCGTTTACCCAAATGGTGATGGACTTCTATTTCTAGAGTCATATGAAAAATCTCTTCCCTTTTCTCTTGAATCATGGTATCTATTGCCAGATCTGTGGTCAAATGAATCATCATATTTTCTATATGGAGATCTATGATTCCTTGAATAATCTCGTGAATAATCTGGTCTACGAAAGTGTCTAGAGTCTGTCCTAAATGAATGATCAGATCTGGATGAACGATCAGGTGAATTTGAGTACCGATCAGGTGAATTTGAATTGGATCTAGATTCTCTTGAATAATACGTCCAGTGTCAAAATTTTCTCTAACTCTCGACCGTCCTCTATCTGGTCCAAAATCACTGGATTTGTAGCCATCATAGTACTCACGATCTCTCGATCCATGATTTGAGTATCTTGATTTACTTTTAATTGATTGAACTTGACTTTGTAAATCTTGATTATTTTCTTTGATGGATTTGACCTCAGTGCATAATTCAGATACCATTTTTACCAATTGTGAAACCTCAGTAGTAGGTCTTTCTGAAATAGCTTGAACAGTTTCTTTTTCTTGTGTACTAGTTATCCCTTGATTCATTTCCTCAAACTGTTGGGCGAATTCTAAGCGTTTTGTTATTTTTAAAGCCTCTTTTAATGTTTTTGGACCCTGTTCGATACATTTTGTTCGCAATGAAGTAGGTAACCCCTTTGTGAATTGTCTAAGAGCCTCTCGCTGTTTAAAACCATCTCCATAGTCATAATCGCCAACAAATGCGCTATTTATCAGTTTAAGTTTTAAAGTTTCATTTGCTTGTTTTGGTCTTGAATACGCATAGTTTCTAACTTTACGCAATTGCGCCTTTTTCCCAAAAACATCAGCTAATTCAGCCTTAGATTATTCAAAATTGAGTTTGGTTGTTTGTGGTACCGTCCAATCTACTAGGTAGTGCTATATGTAACGCTTGAGCGTCATGGGGAAAATTTTGAACTGCCAATTCAAATTTTCTACACCACATTATGAAATCTTCCCCTGGTTTACCATAGAAATATGATGGGAGATAACTAGGATCCCACTCAACAGGTGTTGGAACTTCGCCCCCATTTTGACTACTATCTGCTGGATCAGGCATTTTTGAATTTATATTACCCTCAATATTAATATTCACAACACAAATATAATAACTTATTGGGGATGATATAATGTATTTTATCAACTATGTGTTGGTTATGACTCAACCAAATTTTTGGCAATAATTGCACCTTGCAATGAATATTCAAAATGTGTACCACATCAAAATAGACTTGTTTCAAGTCCTTTGGCGTCCGTAGTTAGTGAATGTAAAATTCATGGAAGCTTTGCCACATCTTCCAAAAATTTCTATTTCTTTCCAAAGGTTTGAAGTTAGCAATTCTTTCAAAATAATTATTTATGAATGATCATCATCTTATTAAACTTTGTGAAAATCTATTTGACATTTAAATTGCTAGATAGTGGACTTTCTTATCATACTTTACCCCAGGCATACTGTGCACTGCAGGGGTAGTGTTTGAGCAAAATGCACACCATGCCCACAAGGTATACTTCCTCTCCTACACAAAAATTCTGACCTGACTAAAAATCTCTGGGAGTCCAGTATTATGATACTTCGACCATGGGTCCTATTATAATAGAGCATTTATAGAGAAAAAGTAAAATTCTGACCTGACTAAAAATCTCTGGGAGTCCAGTATATGATACTTCGACCATGGGTTCTATTATAATAGAGCATTTATAGAGAAAAAGTAAGGAGGAAGACTTGATCAAGGCTACATCAAAATTGTATCGTAAATGACGATACTTCCCAGAAACGTGTTACCTCAACGACGTATCACGTTAAGTTTTCAATGTATCATATTAACAATGTATCACATAAAAATATGACAATTTTCAAAATGTGCCACATAAACGATGTATCACATATGTTGTATTAGGTTCATCTGGATTGTCAATTATAACTGTTTGATGGGAATTCATACTATCAAATCCAATTTTTGGTGACATACCTTGTTACAGTTTCATGCTGCTACGCAGCACTTCATCAGACTGGCAACCTTGCTTCTTCTTCTTTCCTGAAGTTGCTGCCGGTGGCGGCGCCAGAAGCTGGTCGAAAATATTCGGTAAGAAATAGTTCCCTTCATCTCATATGAAAAACTGGAATCAGACCCTACAGCTCGTTATAAAAGAAAACTTGTCGCTATTTTGACTAAATTAAAGAAAGAAGGTCGTCTTTTGGAGAGAGAGTACTGGCGTTTATACCCAACTGCGGAAAATACACCTCGCATTTATTGTACGCCGAAGATTCATAAGGAGGGCACACCCCTAAGACCCATTGTGGATTACACCGGTTCCATTAGTTACGCTACGTCCAGGGAGTTAGCCACCATTCTTGGTCCGCTTGTAGGCTTAACGCAGCATCATGTTAAGAATTCGAAGGACTTAGCCGATGACCTTTCAGGAGTATTGATCGAAGATGAGGAGGAATTTATATCACATGATGTGGTCTCGCTCTTCACTAACACTCCAATTGATATGGCTCTGGACATAATAAAAGATCGTCTAGACCAAGATCGTACTCTACATGATCGTACCGCACTTAGTGTCGAGGACATTATGGAACTTTTGAAATTTGTCTTAACAACTACGTATTTCAGTTTCCGGGACACTATCTACCAACAAAAGTTTGGTAGGGCCATGGGTTCACCGGTGAGTCCCATTGTACCTAATTTATACATGGAATGGCTGGAACAACAAGCAGTAGCTACAGCCCCCATCACATGCAAGCCTAGAATGTGGAAACGTTACGTCGACGACGTGTTAGAAATTATCATCAAGGGGGCCGCGCCCGAATTAACAGACCACATCAATCAAATTGACATTACAGGAAAAGTCGGTTGGTCGTGGTTCCTTTTGTGGAAGGATTATCACACAAAGTTAGGAGGATTTTCAACAAGCACGATGTAGCGACAGCTTTCAAACCACACAAAACAATTTGCAATATTTTAGTTCACCCTAAGGACAAACGGGACATATCACAAACCTCGGACTGCGTCTATGAAATCCCATGCAAGAATTGTAACAAGACCTACATCGGTGAAACTTCACGCTTGTTTGGTACACGCCTCAAGGAACATCAAGGAGAAGCGGAGAAGGCAGCACGCGGGGTACACACCCGATCACAGAGAAAACATTCACTCACAGAAGTAAATAAGTCTGCTATTACAGACCACGTTGCGCAAAACAACCATGTAATAGGTTGGGAGGACGCTAATATCAGATCAAGGGAGACCAACAGGAACAAAAGACAGATTAGAGAGGCAATTTGGATCAGGCGACGAGGGCGAAACACCATGAACAGAGATGAAGGGGACTATTTCTTACCGAATATTTTCGACCAGCTTCTGGCGCCGCCACCGGCAGCAACTTCAGGAAAGAAGAAGAAGCAAGGTTGCCAGTCTGATGAAGTGCTGCGTAGCAGCATGAAACTGTAACAAGGTATGTCACCAAAAATTGGATTTGATAGTATGAATTCCCATCAAACAGATGTATCACATAAATTCACAAAAATAACAATTTTCAAAAATGTGCTATACCAACGGTATATCACATTAGATCCGATAGAGCCCTTAAAAATGTCTCGACATCAAGGATGTATCACATTGAGCTCTACCTGTTATACAAAATATTTTATATATCTGCACTCATGACAGTAATCATGTTGATGTCACATTTAATGAATATGGGGGATGGCCCAAAACGACATGGGGACGCATAATTATTACTCATTATAACTCAACTACAATATGGGTAGCATAGGTATGCATGATAAATGATGATGCAGACACATTTCACAGCTAGCAATTATAGAATGCTTAAGTTTCGATACATGCTGTATGATATGGTACATACACGCAAGGGGTAGTTATAATCAAACCAAAAAACACGGACTGTTAAGTTAAAACCATAGACCCATGTGACAAAAGAAACATGCGGTTGAGTGATAAACAACTGCAGTTACTAGTCAACGGGTGTGCCATGTTAGACCTATAATAAACATTCCATAAAGTAAGGTTGAAAAAATAAATAGCAGGACCGGTTTCGTTCCTCGGATAAGTGGGAACTCATCAGCTGCAGGGGAGGGAGAAAGTATGGAGTGAACAGATGTAACATCGTGCTAAATAACGCTGTTAATTCTGTAATAAATGTATGATCTGGTATATAAGTGATATTAGTACCTTATAGCAGACACACAATTTACTACAGAATAGGGTGATCAATCAATTATTTACGTGCCGTTCTCATCGTAGTGATAGTGAGTTTGCAATATGATATAGTAGGCCTATCCGTTTAGATAAACGGTAGACTGTATTAATTTTGATAAATTAATATTTCATGCGACAAACAGATGCCACTAGATAAGTTGTGTTCAAAACCATACCCGGTATCATAATGTCATGCGGTGTGTAACACATGCATGATAGTCAAATTTCTGCGCCAGTGTTGCCAGTATTGATGGAATTAACCATGGTACTTGAAAACATCATTGTGTTAGAGGAGATGTCAAGGGGTTTGACCTGGCCGTCATGGTGACGGTATAAACAAAACCAATAACTTGTGCTAGTATTGTCAGTATAATTAATTCAGAAGTTCACAAGATTATTATTAATAATGATAAACTCCTTTTCGTGATATGTGAAAATTTAGCAAAGTTGGTTAAGGTGGATAGGTCCCTTAGATACCTCAGATAGATGTTTGATCATGCCATGATAGATAACCTGTTGTTATAGGTTGGCGTCAGAAAATAGCTTGATACCTAGTCGTAATAGTACCAAAGCAGATAAATTGCTGTAGCTAGGAAATGTGAACAAAACGGATATAAAAATATTGCAGTTGAGTAATTATTGATGAGATGATGATACACTTTGCCAACCCCGGGGGGTCACTCCCATTGTGGCCTGTACACCATCCGCGATAATGAAAACGCGTAAAAGGGTCGTTTTTTGTGGGTAGGCACGGTACGCGCGTATCGCGTTTAGGGTGTCAAAAACATGAAAAATTGGAAAAAAGGGTAGCAAAATTGCAATTTCTAAATACGCGGGAATGAAATTTAGGGTATGAAATTTGATGTTAGGAATGAAATCCCAGTTTAGGGTGTCGTTTTAGCCAAGGGTTAAATCCTTGTTTAGGGTGCTTTTCAAAAGTTGATTATCGCGGATGGTGT
This sequence comes from Amphiura filiformis, assembly GCF_039555335.1. Classification (NCBI taxonomy): domain Eukaryota; kingdom Metazoa; phylum Echinodermata; class Ophiuroidea; order Amphilepidida; family Amphiuridae; genus Amphiura; species Amphiura filiformis. Next base: position 26,411,814 of record NC_092641.1, read on the forward strand.
ACAGGCCACAATGGGAGTGACCCCCCCGGGTTGCCAACCCACGGATCCGTTGCCAGATCTCCGCGTAGCCATCTCCCCGACTCAAAATAAATTTCAAGCCGGGGTAAATAATCAAAATGAATAGGGGATGGCCCAAAACGACATGGGGACGCATAATTATTACTCATTATAACTCAACTACAATATGGGTAGCATAGGTATGCATGATAAATGATGATGCAGACACATTTCACAGCTAGCAATTATAGAATGCTTAAGTTTCGACACATGCTGTATGGTACATACACGCAAGGGGTAGTTATTTAACATGATGCAGTCATGTCTACAGTAGAATTCATCTCGACCTTTGCAGGACTTAACCCCATTAAAAGCTATTAAACCAAGATAACACTCATTGAAACAGCTCAACTGATTAAATCGGATCTTCTCTGGTTGTGCACAAGTGACTGTTTTCATGTGCGATATCGCATAAAGCTGGTATTCATAGCTTCAGTTGGGTAACCGATTATAAAGGAAACGAAAGGAAACAATGTTATGTGTGGCTTTGTTCACGAAATCAGACAATGTCGTGCTTTTTGTAAACCAGCATTCTTGAAAATGAGCAACATAATGATTTTTGACTTAACACGGTTTAGAAATAATTTCTTCATATTTTTGGTGTTATCTGTCGTTTACATATCCTTCCTAAAACACCAAAGTACGAGTATTTCCAAACATCTAAATTTGCTAAAATTTAGGACATGTTACAAAACTATATTGTCTAGAATTTTAGAAGAGTACTTTTAATATTGGCCGGTTATTTTTCACACAGCGACGTTAACTAGGCAATGTACTATTACCTATAACATTAACTAAAACACCAAAGTACGAATATTTCCAAACATCTAAATTAGCTAAAAATTTAGGACATGTTAAAAAACTATATTTTCTAGAACTTTAGAAGAGTACTTTTAATATTGGCCGGTTATTTTTCACACAGCGACGTTAACTAGTCATATCCCCATACTGTTAACGTAGGGCTATTTGTAAAGGTCACGCGTCAATGGGAAAGAGCACTGTGTATTGTGTATAGGAAAACGGACAGTAACTGCAGTATGAATCAAACCAAAAAACACGGAATGTTAAGTTAAAACCATAGACCCATGTGACAAAAGAAACATGCGGTTGAGTGATAAACAGCTGCAGTTACTAGTCAACGGGTGTGCCATGTTAGGCCTATAATAAACATTCCATGAAGTAAGGTTGAAAAAATAAATAGCAGGACCGGTTTCGTTCCTCGGATAAGTGGGAACTCATCAGCTGCAGGGGAGGGAGAAAGTATGGAGTGAACAGATGTAACATCGTGCTAAATAACGCTGTTAATTCTGTAATAAATGTATGATCTGGTATATAAGTGATATTGGTAACCTTATAGCAGACACACAATTTACTACAGAATAGGGTGATCAATCAATTATTAACACGTGCCGCTCTCATCGTAGTGATAGTGAGTTTGCAATATGATATAGTAGGCCTATCCGTTTAGATAAACGGTAGACTGTATTAATTTTGATAAATTAATATTTCATGCGACTCACAGATGCCACTAGATAAGATATGTTCAAAACCATACCCGGTATATGTCATGTGTGTAACACATGCACGATAGTCAAATTTCTGCGCCAGTTGAAAACATCATTGTGTTAGAGCACACCACTCCACGCCATACATAAATTCTGCCAGTCACATTTCCCCAATATGAAATTTTTTAAAAGTAAAATTTTAATTTTACTTCATTAAAGTTTGGCGGAGGCGGGGTTTGAACTCACGGCGGCGGACTGCTTTGGACACACTATGAACCCAGCGCCTTAGACCACTCGGCCACTTGTCTTGTTGGAATTCATTTGAAACTTATTTGAAGATATAATCGCAACTTCAACATAGGCCTACCACGTGACAAGCAAAGGCAGAAAACGTACCATATTTTGGAATTTTATTTGCCTAAAAACATTTATGTGTATTATTAGCGCTCAATTGTTGTTAACTGCGTGTTTTATACAAAAAAAATCCAACAATAAACATGATACCTGGGCGTCTATATGGACAATACATTATATCGATTTTGACACGTGCTTGTGTCTCGGTACATTTCCATGGTCAGTAAAATACTATAGAGGAAAACCTACCATTTTCTTGTATACACGTTCGATGTTTGATCAAGTATGTGAATATTCGACATTAGACCCAAAATGTTTTTTCAGGAAATAAAAGATTAGATTACCATAAAAACGAAACAGTAATCTTTGGTTGGGTCTAATGTAATATTCACATAGAATTTTCAACGTTTTTTCTATCCTTATTCTTGCTCAATTAAAAAATATTTTGGCGTATATAAAATTGAAATAAAATTCTCGGCCTCTTAAACGACATCAAATGTGCCACAATTGGGTATCACGAATCGTTATATATGATGTGCAGTTAATATTCATATTTTCTTTTATACAGAGGATGCTTCAGTTTTGACAGGAAAAATATTTTCTTGAAAACCCTCTCACTCGGTTATTTTAAAAGGTAACCACGCTTCCCTAGACTGTGCAATAAATTAGCATTAAAAAATTTCTTATTCTAACAGCAAGCGTTTCTAGAATGTATTATGGCGAAATGTGGTGTAGTGTTAGAGGAGATGTCAAGGGGTTTGACCTGGCCGTGATGGTGACGGTATAAACAAAACCAATAACTTGTGCTAGTATTTTCAGTATAATTAATTCAGAAGTTCACAAGATTATTATTAATAATGATAAACTCCTTTTCGTGATATGTGAAAATTTAGCAACGTTGGTTAAGGTGGATAGGTCCCTTAGATACCTCAGATAGATGTTTGATCATGCCATGATAGATAACCTGTTGTTATAGGTTGGCGTCAGAAAATAGCTTGATACCTATTGTCTGTCCAAATAACTTAGACACCGGGTTTTTAAGATATATTTCGAAAAGTTTTCACTTTGGCAAAAAGTCATGAAAGAAAAGTGGCTAAACACGGTCAGACCTAACAGAAATTATTAGTAAAGCGATAAAAAATATTCTTCCTTGTCTACTTTTATTCAATTTTAACCAATTTATAGCAAGATATCTGGGTCCAGCCGAATATTCCTAATGACTTGAAACTTTTGATGGGATAATCTATTTACAGTAAGGGGTGTTTGAACATTGTAATCATGCATACTGATCAGTGATGCCACCCTTTTTTCTTTGATCTTTTTACTAATTCACAATAATGGCGGTCTACTCAAATGCATTCAACAAAAGCATGTTTGCAATCTACCGCGAGAGGTCGTCACACGCATAACAAATACACTACGATCAAATAGGTTGATGACAATATTTGATTGAATGGACTACACTGTGGTATGATTTCGGTGAAGGACACCGGTTCAAATCCTTTGTTTGGAGCCAATCAATAATTTCATGCACAACCTCTATAACTCAAAAGATGTCACAGTTGGTGCATTATAACAAATGATAGGGCAAGTTACTATGCGTCTGGAGTGTATTGTGAATTATACTCCTTACCAATAACATCAGAACATTCATATGGCATACAATTTGTATTTTCTTAGAATTGTGCCAAGCCAAAAGCATGCACAGAAGAAGATTCAAATACCGCGCCGAATTGTTGTAATTGGTTGAGGGACAGCTGGGATCACTGAGTTAATACACTAAGAATAAATATATGCCAATTAGAAACACTGTCTGCATTTTATGACCTGAATTATATTTTTCATTTTTATAAAATGTTTTTGGTGAGGAGTATTTAATTTACTATTCATCCATTCACTATCCAAAATCACCATACCTACAAATCTGTATAATGAGACGATCCAAAATAATGGTACCCAACTTCTACCGGATTATTATTAAAGTGTTGAGAAAAACCTTCCAATTTCAATAGAATTTCTGGTAAACTCTCACTCAATGCTTTGGAAACACAAAAATCCCATTAGGTCTCAGAGAATATTAACACTTTTCTTTCATGACTTTCTTTGAAAGTGTATATTTTTTCAAATAAGTAACAAAAACTGGGTGTCTAAGTTAATTGGACAGACAATAGTCGTAATAGTACCAAAGCAGATAAATTGCTGTAGCTAGGAAATGTGTACAAAACGGATATAAAAATATTGCAGTTGAGTAATTATTGATGAGTTGGTCTTGAACGCTCCGTCGCACTAACTTGATACATTATATTAACTAGCTGGTATACATATAAATATATAAATACAATGCCGAATATTGTCTAGTGAATCATCACCAGGCAACGGGCATAAGATCCAAATACTAGAAACCATATTGTGAGTAACAATTGCATATCAACGGGCGATACTATTTTATTTCTTATTATTTTGATCATACACTCTGAAAATTACCTATTAAAACTGAATGCATAACGAGAGACACCTAATAATGATCGGAATCTATTTAAAACTGAAAATAATTTATTACGAGGGACATCTAATAATAATAGAGTGTATTAAAAATAATAACGAAACATTTTTGATGTGAGATCTATGCAAAAGGATGGGGGGAGCTTTGCGTGATATGATATTGGAGAGTTATGTTAGATTTGAGAGAATTATATTATCTGCTGATTAAAATCTCACTAAAAGGATTTTGAAAACATCGATATTTGAATTAATGACATTTGAAATGTTGCAATATCTAAGGCTAAGCAATTTGACACCGGGTAATCTGTGTAAATTTTTAATTTTTGAATCACACCAACGTCACATCGTTTAAATCTGGAAGGTTCTTATTTCTAGAAACCTCCCCACCCCATTCATGTGGCTGTCTGTGGGCGCCTGCAGGTTGTATCAAAGTGTTAATTGTATCCAATCTCCTATTGTATTGTACTTGTAAAGTAATACAAATTAATGTGTTAAAGTATTAACACTTTTTTAGAGTGTATGCTAACAGTGTATCAATTATAGGTTAATGAACGCGTATTACTTGTTGGAAGAGAAATTAGACAAAATAATGCACGCGTGCTGATGTTGATGCGTCTAATGCACGAGCCCCGAATTTCATACACGAGAAGAAAACAAACATGTGATATTTGCTGTTTTTATAACAAAATTATCACTAAAAATATTGGAAAATAGAACCAAATATAAATGCATCAACCCGCCCGAAAAATGAATCAAGCCTACGAGACGCGAATGCGCTCGAAAACACTGCGCGTAGTACGCGGAGTGCAATTAGACACAATCAATGCATGGTTTGGATTTTTCTAACGCTTGCTCTGATTGGTTCTCGCTATCTAAGAGTGTATGAATCAGCAATATAATTCGTCCGGATTATTCGACGTTTTTCCATTGTTAAACGCTCTACGTTTTAGGTTTTAAGGTGTAATTTTCGGTAGTCCTCTTCGATTGGGTACTCCAGTTGAAATTCATACATCTCTTATGAAAGACATGAGAGGGTGTAGATTTCAAAAGGAGTCACGAATGCAGGAAAATTCACACTCCCTGTGTGGAAGTTTAAAATCACGTCTTCCATAAGGGTTGTATTATAGATTTCAACTGAGATAGCTTGAATTTTTGTTGGGGTTTTGGTTTTTCAACTCGTCGTACGTTGTGTCACTGTGGCATATTTTCACCGTGCGGAAACACGCTAACTGCAAAGTTGCTGTGTATGTCACATATCGTTTACATGCCAAAACGGACACAAAGCTGCAAACTATGCATTATAATAGATTTTATGGGTTGCTATATCGAAGTGGACCCTTTTGTATAATTAGAAATATAAACTAGAAAATATAGTTATTACCATGCCCAGTACATGTTCATGGGCAAGACGGGTATCTAATGTGGTATTTGGAAAACATGGGCATTTCAATTAGCATCAACATTTCTTAAATTTAAGACTGATTTAAGTTTCTTATTGTTTTCTATAAGCAATTACGTCTTTTTATTTGTGACGAAACCTCTTGTGCGCAGTTTATAGGGAATAAAGCCGAATGATAGTGTGTATTGTCCTCAACATATATGTGACGTGTCATGTCAAAAGGAGACACTTTTGGGCAGGATCGTAAACGGAGAAATAGCCAAAAATCTGCCCGGGGGTGATTTTTTCACAATTTGGGTTTGTTGCGAATTTGTGATGTTATTAATGTTAACAATATTTTCTGATAGTTTCAGACAGGAATATAACTGGCATCTTGTATTTTTTGAGATATATTTCAAGGTAATTCCTATTCTCAACATTGTCAATAATATTTTTAAAGGCCGATATCTCAATTTCCAATTTTATAATACCATAACTTACGAACTCAATATCTTCGCTTAGGCATGTCCGATTTCATTGGAGAAAACGGTGTTGTGGAGCAAAATATCTCTATATTTAAGATATGTAAAAATCTTAAAATTGATAACCTGCCCAAAAGTGTCTCCTTTTGACATGACACGTCACATATTACTTTGCAGTACAGCCTATACAGTAAATGTGAAACCAGAGGAGGACGACGTAATTTAAGAAAGGAACAAAACAAAACAAATATCGAACTTACCTGTCAGAAGAATCAAAAGTTCGCCTTTCCGTTTATATTATCATTTTAACGATTCCAATGAATTATAGTCCTTTTTGAGATATGTCATATAAGTGTTGTTTCGCTGCTCTAAGTGCAGTATTGCAGCGTCCAGCGGGTGGAAAACATATAGCTTATAAACTGCGCACGCCACATAGATGATAAAGCAATTGTTGCATTGTTATATCTTTCTGCAGATCATGCGTGATGTAGGTTATATTTTCGGTGAAAAAAGTCGATTAGACATTGCAGTATTATACTAATACTACATGGTTAGAGGGAAACTATTGCACATTATTTTTACAAGGTCACTGGCTAAGGCCCTGTCACCCCGTACCCGAACGGTATATTACGTGATGGGCCCGTAACGAGTACCGAGGGAAATTAGTGTGCCATATTTCCCTGACATAAGCTATATAGTAATTGCTTTATTACACCTAACTCTGACTATGGAGATGAGGTTAGTCCCAGCTACGTGACGTGGTATATCGAAAGGAGACACTTTTGTCGTAAATGGAGAAATAGCAACAAATCTGCCCGGGGGTGATTTTTTTTCACAAATTGGGTTTATGCTGTTATTAATGTTTAAAATATTGTCTGATAGTTTCAGACCGGAATATAACTGGCATCTTGTGTTTTGTAGACATTTTCAAGGTCATTCCTACTTTTAACATTGTCAATACTATTTTCAAAGGCCGATATCTTTACCATATAAACTTAGAACTCAATATCTTTGCTTAGGAATGTCCGATTTTATTGGGGAAAGCGGCGATGTGGAGCAAACTATCTCTTTATTTAAGATATATAAAACATTCAAAATTGATAACCTGCCCAATTGTGTCTCTTTTTGAGGGGAGATATTCATTATTTTCTACCCCGGTATCCAAAGATTTTCGTTTCATTTCAAACTCGTGCATAGCACATTCACGTTTATCGATCCCGGGTATTGATTTTAGTATCTCTGATGCACCAAGTAAATATTAGCCAGGCGATGTCGATGTGCCCCGTTATTATAAGGACTATGCTAATAATTTAGATTTAAATATAATTTAGCTAATAAAGATTGACGTATAGAGAATAAACCATACTTAATTGACAGAAAGTACTAAATTTGTACCTATTACGGTTTCGTGGCACCCATCTTCCAAATGCGACCAAGTCAGGGCGGCCCGGTGAAGCAAAATGTGCATTGGATTGACACGGGAGTTTGGATAAGATGTAGATTTCCTTTCTCATACAAATGTATGGTCCCCCGTTATTAAAGCTTGTACCGGGTTAAAAATTCAGATATTTTGAAACGAATAAGTAATTTGAAACATAGAGCAAGTACTAAAGTCATAGCTTTTATACTTTTTGATATATGACGCTAACTAGTTCATTTCCTATATCTACAACACGGCGCTACCGGTACGGGTCAATTACCTATTGTGAGTGCCCCTGTGTTGTGTGCATACATGTAGTTAACAATAACTGCATGATGAATGTTTTATCATATTGATAAAATGTGACCAAATCTTTGTTAAATATATGTCTACTATGCATGCCGGGAAATACACTGCCCTATGTCAACTCAGGCCATAGAGATGATATACAATGATATAACAATTGTGTGAATCATGACCTTTTTCAGCCGGACATGAGGCCCCGTATCCATAGGCTGTTCCCTTGTGGTGTGTGCCCTTGTTACGTGTTTACTTGTTCCCATGTTACCTGCCACACAGACAACCTATGGATACAGCCACTGAGCAAAACAAAGGTTCGTTGTCTGTGTGGCAGGTCACATGGGAACAAGTGAACATGGAACAAGGGCACACGCCACAGGGGAACAGCCTATGGATACGGGGCCTTAGAGGTAGATCAACATGATGCAGTCATGTCTACAGTAGAATTCATCTCGACCTTTGCAGGACTTAACCCCATTAAAAGCTATTAAACCAAGATAACACTCATTGAAACAGCTCAACTGATTAAATCGGATCTTCTCTGGTTGTGCACAAGTGACTGTTTTCATGTGCGATATCGCAATAAAGCTGGTATTCATAGCTTCAGTTGGGTAACCGATTATAAAGGAAACGAAAGGAAACAATGTTATGTGTGGCTTTGTTCACGAAATCAGACAATGGCGTGCTTTTTGTAAACCAGCATTCTTGAAAATGAGCAACATAATGATTTTTGACTTAACACGGTTTGGAAATAATTTCTTCATATTTTTGGTGTTATCTGTCGTTTACATGTCCTTCCTAAAACACAAAAGTACGACCCTCTCCAAACACCTAAATTAGCTAAAAATTTAGGACATGTTACAAAACTATATTGTCTAGAATTTTAGAAGAGTACTTTTAATATTGGCCGGTTATTTTTCACACAGCGACGTTAACTGGGCAATGTACTATTACCTATAACATTAACTAAAACACCAAAGTACGAATATTTCCAAACATCTAAATTAGCTAAAATTTAGGACATGTTAAAAACTATATTTTCTAGAACTTTAGAAGAGTACTTTTAATATTGGCCGGTTATTTTTCACACAGCGACGTTAACTAGTCATATCCCCATACTGTTAAAGGGGTACTACACCCATTGATTTTTTTTTGCATTTTTTGCATTTTGTGAAGAAATTACAAAAAAAATTGGACAAAGTGGTATGCAAAATGAAGGGCAAATCTTCTCGTTTTATTGGTGGTATCGGTATCAATGTAGCTTACATGCTTTTACAGATAGAAGCCAAAAGGAGGTACATCACTGATGATTTAAATTCACTTCATTTTGGAAAGCTTACTATCAACGGATTTCGTTAAAATTTTGGATATGTGTTGCTAACACATTAGGAAATAAAGTTGATATGTAAAATGGGAATAAGTGGTTCCTGATTTCTTTTATGACTTCATGAACTTGGTGCTCCACAACTATCAAAAAGGAACTGGTTAAAATGCTTCTATTTTCAATGTTGAGCTATATTTTGCATTTTTAACTTGCGACATTATTGCACTGAAACTTAATTAAGCCATAGGTAACAGGTTACAACAACCATACTACAGCAATGATGAAAAAATTGTATTTCTTGTCACCTATACAACCATATTGGGTAGTTTTCCGTAAGCTTAAGTTTTGTGATTTTGGTAACTATTTTATATTTATTTGTGAAATCCGTCTCAACTAGGCATTCTAAATTGTACTCACCATTTACATCCCAAGGTATATTAGTATATCCACCATGCACTTCTCGATATATATCCAGTTAAAGACAGAATATCAAAATTATGCCTCATATGATATCACAGACTCTCACATGTGTATTCAAAATTGATGCTTAAATTTGACCTGAACCAATTGACCTATAACCTGACATACGGTGACCTACTAGCCTTTTCTTCTCCTAACAACTAATGACTATGCATCCATTGTATAAGTGTTTATTTAATTTATTCAGTGTTATATCATGGTAGGTATTTTGCATGCACCACTATAGATTTTCTATAGAGAGTATAACAAAGGATTTAATGTATTCTATTCATGTACCCTACTTGAACATTTTCAAAAGAATAAATTATGGTTTGTTATGAAACACAGATCTGAGTTACTAGGTTACAGTAAACAAAAAATATATAGGGCTAAAATGACTTACTAAAATTGTTGAAATTCACTTTATATGTAGATATATTTTATAAGTTCAGGACATGAGGTGATAAACATATATATGTACTTAATAAATTTGCAAAAAAAAAAAAGAAGAGGGTACTGATGAAAATCGGGGTATTATATCGCCTTAACGTAGGGCTATTTGTAAAGGTCACGCGTCAATGGGAAAGAGCACTGTGTATTGTGTATAGGAAAACGGACAGTAACTGCAGTATGATAGACATTCTATTGTAATTCTTTGAGTATGTTTCAAACGAGTGTAACAAAGTATACTGATCAATATGACCTCTTTGTACACATGTTGTAGATTATTGTTCTTACCACTAATCAATGTAGTTAATGAGCTTTTTTTTCGAGTCGATATTGAAAAATATCTCTATTTATTGATTGCAATTGTAATGCTAATCACATTCATTGATGCACGCTTCATTCAAATGAATATATCCAACCATCACAGTCAGCTTGAATGGAGTGATTTATTACATCTCATAAATATTTAATAACTAATCATGCTAATTCATTGGCCAATTCCTATCACAAGCGCTATTTCGGCCTAGTTTAGAATTTATTAGCAGATGTACAAAAAAGTACTTTGAAGCGTATTCCATAAATTCCTTGTTTTTTCAATGTACATGCATGTTGTACATCATAAAATATGAACTATATACAAATGTTTTTTTAGAAACTGGGCACTTTTATTACATAAAACTTCATTCACAAAATATAACAATTGCCACACATAATACCAGATTGTTCTATATAGTCACAGCAACATATTTTACAATGCAACATTATTCACACAATTCATATTACCATTATACAGTCGGCAGAGTGCAACACCATCGTAACTGCAGTAGAATGCTATAGCTGCCACTTGCAACATTTCTATAAATGTACGTACTTTTAACCAATAACACTAAATAAAACACCCAACTACATACATGTAAAGGTGATATCTAGCTTAGTGGCCACCAGGAAAGTATACAAAACATCAACACTATATTATAATGAGCATGATGAGGGGATTGTGCTGGAAACAATAGGTGGTTTAGAAAAGGCAGCTATTGTATACTACTGCCCTTACGATAGTGTTGCACTCTGCCGACGTTAAATGCATAACAGTTTGGTACTCTTTGATAAACTACTTTAAAAACTACTACACCAGAATGCGTACTATTATGATTTCTAAAAATGCAATAGGATTGTTCCATACCTTACAACTAATTATGGCTGTGGTAAAATATATGATATTATGCTTTCCCTATACAGTAATGGTATACCACACAATATTTTATTAGCCATCAGTGTCTGATGATAGTATGCATTCCATTATACACAATGTCTACACACCACCACCAGCTTTATTTCGTTAACAAAATTTCTAGAATATCGTATTATGGTATAGCCTAATTGTTTGACTGGTGAGCTGCAGCAGCTGCTCGCACACATGCAAATATTTACAGTTGTAAACAACGTGAATTTTCCGGGACTACTTTATTTTCAAAACAAGTCTGTAACCCCTGTAGAGATAATTTGATTGCACAATAATAGTGCATCGTGTTAGCTCTAATTTGATATCATATTTGCTACCAAAAGTTCCAAATTGACAAAAACTGATACGAGTATATGAAATTTGGTGCATTAGAAAAATGTCAAATTTAAAGGAGTACGCAGAGCTGCAGAGGTAAATGGCAGAGATTGAACATGCCCGAAACGACCGCTAGAAAATATCTACCGCACTATGCCCGCGTGTGCAGCTGTAAAGCATTGTAAGAATCCATATGTTTCAAATTAACAATTGAATAAACCGCGCTTTGGATGGGCTCTTAAAATAGTTGGCAGGGGCTCGTCAATGGCAAGCGCGATTGGCCGTACCATAAATTCCAATTGCATGGTCCCTCTGATTTACAACTTATAAAAAGACACCACATTTATAATACAGGTATCAATATTTGTCAATTTAGTTGCTATAGTTCCACTATAATTTACGTTAATATTGGCTATACTCAAACATATGATATTTTGCTATCCATCATACACAAGAGTGTGAATCAAGTGTTCATTGAGTTTTAGTTTTCGTTTGGTTTTTGTATTTGTAATTCTATTCTATTAGGAGCTTACGTAAGAAATGATTGACTCTTTTTGTCTCCTATTCAGAACTACAAAACATGTGTATGGCCCGTAATATATTGTTGAATCTTGCACTTCTTGATGTCGATTTACGTCACGGTTACTGAATTCATTTTTAAGCAATGTTCAACACTGATATGGTGCTATTTATCTTGAATCTTTACAAGGGGTACTCATAGTATTGGGCCAAATTAAACTTAAAATACCGTAAAACCTCGTCTACAAGCATATAGAGTGCTTCTGACGAAAGCTACATTAATCCAGGCGCCATTATGGAGTTTGAGTAAATAAATTACGAATCCAAGCATATACAGACAAGTATTATTTTAAGACCGATCTATTGCATTGGCATATTTATGCTTGTTTCAATTTAATATAGCTTTCATAAAAAACACTATATATGCTTGTAGACGAGTTTTTACGGTATATGTAAACACCGCCCACAATTTGCACAAAAACAAACAATTTTTAGAATTAAAAATAACACAAAAAGGCAGAAAAGATGAATATGATAAAGGAAAATCTATGCTACAAATAGCTTAAAAATATATGTGCATAATTATTAGTATGATAGCCTTTGGTATTGTCCAGGTCTAGAATTGAAAATTATATGATCTGTTAGAAAAAGTAATAAATGACCACATTATTAACAACCGTGTGACTGATCTAGTCGAAGATTTGTAGACACCCATTCCAAACAATTAACCCGGACATTTATCATCATACTTTCCTTGGGCAGCTTTATGTCATTAGTCCGAGAAGTTGATGGACATCCCTTTCCGCCATCAAGGTGTGTATTTTTTTCTGGGACGTTTTGAATTGACGAAGTTTTTGGACACTGCTCAAAAAGCATTGCGACATTAAGAATTAAAACATGGCGTTATATGCCCTCTTTGAGGTTTTGCTGATTGAAAAAGGGAGGGAACAACCTTAAAAAATACGCGTATGGAAATGATAAAATAACCTCATCTTTACAGTGGTTTTGCATATATTTTCTTCAAAATTTGATAAGTAAAACATCATTTCCGTCTAATTTTATAAGTTTGCTGAATAACGTCAACAATTTATTAAAAAGTAGGACTTTTTAAGGCATGTAGCCCCTTTTAAATTTGCTTAGTCGGAATATTTTTTATCGTATTGATGGTTTGTCATCAGCTGTCTTTAGTAGCCCAATTCGATGTACAGCGTGGTATCACTACGTCTTGAAATCAGGTGGTGGTCGCCGTGCATTCTCTAAATTCAGTAAATTTTCATCGTCAACCGTGTAATTGAATGGGATTATTTTAAAATTTTATAACGCTTGGAATATCACAAACAATTAGGCCTATGTTAATACAAGCTAAAACCGTTGGGGTTCGATAATGAACCCCACAACACTAACGGAGTATATGGAAAATACCATACGGCCGGGCGCTCTATCATGCCACTCGCCGCCTGCTTGAAATATAGGCCTTTGTTTGGCGCCCTCTATATGTTATTTTGACTGATTTGTGTCACCAACGTATTTTCGACTTATAAACTGCATAATACTATGCTATCTACTACACAACGTAAGCCTATACCACATAATATAACATTTTGCTAGCAACAATTTATACTAGACTTAGCTGTGGTCTAACCCACGGACACAGCCGTGTTGTTACCCCTAATGACCTTTGACCCCAATCTGTGAGGACCCCATAGACACTGGGTAATAACAATGCATGTGTGCAAGTGGTGTCACTGTCCTACGTAATTTTTGGGAGAAGAAGCATTTTAAAGGTATTTCGTTTTATACCGTAAGTGGCCCCTTAATGACCTTTGACCCTAAATAAAAAAAATACCACATATACACAGGGTAACCACAATTCATGTGTGAACATACCGTTACTATCCTTTGTTTTTCTTAGCAAATTAAAAATTTTGAAGGTTTTTCGTTTTATACCGGAAGTGACCCCTTAATGACCTTTGACCCAAAATCTGTGAGGACCACATAGACACTGGGTAATAACAATGCATGTGTGTAAGTGGTGTCACTGTCCTACGTAATTTGTGGGAGAAGAGGCATTTTAAAGGTATTTCGTTTTATACCGGAAGTGGCCTCTTAATGACCTTTGACCCAAAATTAAAAAATACCACATATACACAGTGTAACCACAATTCATGTGTGAACATACCGTTACTGTCCTATGTTTTTCTTAGTAAATAAAAAATTTTGAAGGTTTTTCGTTTTATACCGGAAGTGACCCCTTAATGACCTTTGACCCAAAATCTGTGAGGACCACATAGACACTGGGTAATAACAATGCATGTGTGTAAGTGGTGTCACTGTCCTACGTAATTTGTGGGAGAAGAGGCATTTTAAATGTTTTTCGTTTTATACCGGAAGTGACCCCTTAATGACCTTTGACCCCAAATCTGTGAGGACCCCATAGACACTGGGTAATAGCAATGCATGTGTGAAAATGGGGTCACCGTCACGTTTTTGACCCCAGTGTGACCTTTGCCCCACGAGTTTCATGTGACATGTAGGGGCATGGTCGATGATGGTTGTGACCAAGTTAGGTCAAAATCAGTGTAAGCATATGAGTGCT